>NC_047525.1:19195373-19255658 GCF_902827115.2 Pseudochaenichthys georgianus | reverse complement strand
GTGGTGTGTGTGTGGTTGGTGTTGGTGTGGGCGGGTGTGTGTTGCTGCGGTGCGTGCGTGTGCAGCAACGGTATAATTGACTGCATTGAATATCAGACGTCCCCAATGGGTGGTCTTGTTCCGTCAGAGGCTGAGAGAAAACGCCAGGCAGAGAGAAAGAGAGCAGGGCCAGAACGGGATGCCCTCTGTTGCTACCCGCCTCGTCGCATTAGCCAATCAAATATCCATCTTTGGCTGTCACCTTCGTGCTCCATGCAGACTATCAAAATCGAATCTGCTGCCCTGTTTTTATCGCCTGTCATGTCTCCGGTCCTTCCTTCCTTCCTTCATCATCCCTCTGCTCAGAAGTATCGTCTTTGGCGCGTATGAGCTTATTTACAAACCTGGGAGAGACAACAAAACTGCAGCCACCTGTTTGGTAATGCCGCTGACTCACCCATAGCGACTTAAGTGGGATATTATACCCTGCAGCTTCGGTTGCTATACTGATGGGCTTCAAATTAAAAGCAAAAACGTAATATATGAGAGGAGAAATTATAAATGCAGATGCTTCCATACAAGGCCTGAGGGATCAATGGATGGATTTAAGACAATTATGAGTATTATGTGCTGTGACCTTCACACTCTCAGACAGCATCATCGCAATGCCAATGTATTATTTTCTTAAAATGTGGGTTATATCTGGTAGCATAGCAAGGATTCGCCCACCAATTCTAATTCAAATAAACCTGTATGGATTATTTCTACAATAGTTGATTTTTTCTTGGTTTTTAAGGGCTACATATATACTGTGTGTAGATGCCATTTGAGATTGTTGATAGTGAAAAACAACATGAGGTAAATTGAATACAGATTTAAAAAATGACACAAATCCATCTGCACTGCCAACCCTTCGTTAGCGACGATAGCCTTTCCAAGCTAATAGAAGTGAGTTTGGTATGTAGTCTTGCATTCAAAGTTACCAATCTTTGCTTTAATATTTGCTCATCTACTTTGTGATACAAACAGGATTACTGATGGGAAGATAATGCACAATATAGCCTGATCATGTGCAATACAAGTGATGCTATCAGGATTAGATCCAAGGCACAACTATAGCTCTGGTTTATTCAATCAGAAATGTTTCTTTACGCAGCTTGTCTTCTTTGTTACACTCATTTGTGGGGGAAAAAGTTTCGATTTCTTGGTGCCTGTAGAAAATAGGATTATCAGGACTTGTGACAAAACAAAGAGTTGATCAGATAGAGACTGATAACATCTATGTTGTGTAGTGAGAAAATGATCACAGTGGTGAGAAGCACAAGGTTATCCTTAACTCATTCTTTTTATAAGTGCGTTTCCTTTGCACACATTCAAACTGCCAGATCGAGAACATGACCGGCTGCTGATGAAATATGGAACGTATGGGAATTGCAGGCAAAGCATTGATTTCTGTGATGCATCAACCGCTAATAGTCTTACTGCTACAGTTTAAAATCAGCTTCATCACGACGTGCTTCCATTTTGAAGTGATTGCTTCTTTTCCACACATTATTTTAAATGACACTGCTGTACGTCTCCCAACAAGTCTTTCCTCTCGTGACAACAAGAATAACGGTGTGTGCCCACGACTGAGGCATCTCTTTTATCATTGGAAAGAAATAAAATAGGGCGCAACATTTTGAGATCCGACAGTTCCATTAAGAATTCTTCTAAATTTACAGTGAGAGCAAACCACCACAGCTTGCCGCCCACAGAAACAAGGCAATCACTCACCTCAGCCCCTTTATGGTGCTAGACAGCATTTACACTCACACACCAAGATCTAGACATGTACACACACACACACACACCACACACACACACACACACACCACACACACACACACCACACACACACACACACACACACACACCACACACACACACACACACACACACACACACACACACACACACACACACACACACACACACACACACACACACACACACACAGGGCCAGGGGAGAGTGCAGATGATGGTGCTGATGATTTCTTGTTGCTGACAGTTGGCATCACCTCCAAGTCCCGTGTGTGTGTGTGTGTGTGTGCGCGCGCGCGCGCGCGCGTGCGTGCGTGCGTGCGTGGTGTGTGTGTGTGTGTGTGTGTGTGTGTGTGTGTGTGTGTGTGTGTGTGTGTGTGTGTGTGTGTGTGTGTGTGTGTGTGTGTGTGTGTGTGGATAAGGATCCGTTACGGAAAAGGTTACGCCTGATGCCAGTGCAAACAAGAGGCGAAGAATCTGGCCGCAAACCACCAGCCAATTTGATACACTTCACCTTCGGGACACATACATATGAAGGAGGTTGTTTCACACACCAACATGCTGATAAGTCCAGACGCAGAAAGAGAAACCCACAAATGGGGACATTTCTCCCCTTCGAGCACACTCCCTCCTTCACATCATGCATTCACAGCAGCAGGAGCTGAGGTTGACATACATTCCTTTCGAGGCGCTTAAAGGACGTGGCTATTTAGTGCTGATGACATTCAGAAATATTGGATGTTCTTCGGTTTCTAATCTCTTCCTCCGCGCTCCCAGAAGGAGCGGCCGGGGTTATTAAAGTCAGGGCATATGGCACGACGCCTGCAGGAGATGTGGAAGGATCCCGTCTGTATTTGCGACTCAGAGAGGCTTCAAGACTTGGGAAGCGAAGGGGGGTAAAAGAGAAGGAGCCTGAAGATGAAGGCAAACAATGAAAGACAATGAGAAAGTGAGATCATTGAGATGCGAAAGGCAGCCCTTTCCAGAGTGAGATGAAACAAGTCTCAGCTTCGCCTTTCGATCGCAAATAGACACAAACCTCGCAGAGCACACACAGCCAATAACAGGGCCGGACTGGGACAATAAGTCAGGCCGGGAATTATACACCCAGCCAGGCCACTACCAGTTTTCTTTGTGCCATTTTCCTGGATGTATTTGTCAATATATACAGCGTTGCTGCGCAAATCTATTTAGGCGTTGCAGTGCACATCTAGGAACCTATCTATGTGAACATTTTTTGAAATGTTGGACTTAAATGCATCAATCTGGTGCCCTTTGAGGGGGAAATAAAGAGACTACACCCATATGAAACAGAACTGTATACATTTAAATAATCATAAGTACATGGCCATAACCAATAACATACCATATGCAATCTGAAAAAACATTGAAACTTGTTTATTTATTTGTTTTTGGTTCATTTATAGTTGTGAGTGTGTCTGGGCTCCTGAATCAGCCTCACCCGTCTCCCTCCTCTCCCCCTGCTCCTCTTTGAGGCAGCAGCAAAGACTAGTTTTAGCTAACACGTTTATAAAGTTTATCTTGCCTTTTTTCACCTAGTTAACATTTTATTTTTTATTATTCATGCATATTTTACTATTCACTTCCCCTTCAAATGGAAATATGTGTTTACATAAATGGTGACCAAACCGTTTGAGACCCACAGAGAACTTAGACTAAGTTAACTATCTAAACACTCAGAGAGTCCTTTACCTCACCTGAGCTGTAGTTATCAGCCTCTCAGTCTGACAGCAGAGGACTCTCCCCCCACCTTGTTGACAGCTCATTATATCGGTTAGCGCAGCTAGCTAGCACCAGATGCTAACAACAACAATACACGTAACCGGTGCGCGTGCCTACTCTCTCGCTCGCTCGCGCCACACACACACACCCTCCCGAGCTTGAATGACACACAGAGACCAATCGAGGGCATTAGCAGAGACGTGCACACATAGGCCCTTTCTCATTTCATCAAATCCCCCTCCTCGACTCCTCGGTCCTCCGGTAGTGACCCGGAAATGAATTTTAGCGCGCCATGTTGAAGGAGATCTCATTTCTCTAAATGCACGTCGAGGACCGAGCATCGAGTATCGAGGAGCCTCTTTGGAAGAGCTATAACCGAGGATACACTGATGGGTCCTCCACGGTCCTCCACGGCTCCTTCGCGGATGCATTTCCGGGAACAGAGATGTTTCAAAGAGTCGTGACGCACGGCCGGACTTATCTCAGCCAATGACAGCTCTGCATGCATCCCCTGGATATTATTTTAGAAACTGCTTTCATCGCGGCGATGTTTACAGTGAGAACAGAGGTCCTTGCAGAAAGCAGAGCAGTGTGTATAATATATATCACTCAGTATAACAGGCCTACTCTCTTTATTTGCTTTAGTTTAGTAGATATCTACAAACAAAGAGTCGATATTTTTCTAAAACCATTCAGTGCTTCACATAATAAAATACACAACAGCTGTAGCCTGATTATGTGTAGGTGCGTATGGTACAGTGTGTGTGTAGATGCAGCGGACAGACAGGTCTCAGTTGGTTTGGTGTCCTCTGCTTACTTGTAATACTTGTAAATAAAACTTTTGGCCCGTACTTTATTTTCCTCATTGTAGCGACCAGAGAGGGGGGGGGGGGATATATCCATTCTCTGATAGTGTTACGTTATTATGAGTGCTCTGTTTGATTCTGAAATTGTATATATTTATATAGACAGTGGCGACTGGTCATTAGGGGCAGGTGGGGCACAGCCCCACCTAGTGTCAGCAGAAAGTATTAAAATAATGATTACAACAAAATGCAAAAAATAAATTAAAAAATATATAAAATATATTTTAAGATCATGTTTAATCATCTGATTCGTCTGTACATTGCTGTTTTAGTATGTGTTCTTCTAATGAGTGTCTACAGTGTGTGCCTATCGAGCTGTTTAGAGCCATGTGGGACAAAACCTAATCCTGCCCCTCCCTCTGACTGTCTAAGTGAACGGTGACTGCAAAAACTACACTGCGCATGCTCAGAGTATTTTCCTATGTAATGTGTGTGGCAAAAAATAATGACCATAGGGGCAAAGTGCTGCCATCCCCACCATACGTCATCTCACATAATTCAGAGCTGATTGGCTGTAAGTAGTGTGCCGCGAAAAGTGTGGTGTGTGAAGAGGAGAGAGAGAGAGCTGCAGTGAGGCGTCCTAAAACCAGGAAGTAAGCTGCGCATGGCTTCCCTCAACAAAAAAGCAACGAGATTTCTCCATAGGATTTTAGAAAATAGCTCAAAATAAGATCTGTGGGAAACGTAGCTGTTAGATAAATGTACGTTTTGTTCAGCCGGATAATATCCACATGTCTACCCTACTTTTATCATTTTCGAATAAAAAATCTATTGATTAGATTAGATTTATGATATACTTTTGAAACTACAAGAAGATAGGGAGGACTTTTACAAAAAAGTAATAGAGATTTTTGTCCAGAAGGATAGGCAAATGGACTTCATCTTCAAGTCAAGGTAAGACTGCAATTTTATTGAAAATGGGATCTTACTAAGAGAGAACAATTCAATATTTAAATGATAAAATTACATTGTTGTGGGTATCCTTCTGTTGAACTGTCTGTTTAAAAGTAATTGAAGCATCAGACAAAAAAAGCTTTTGAAAATAATATTATATTTTGATTTAATATATTTGTAAACCTGAAGAGTCAGTGCCAGTGCCTCACCAGCCATGAACCTCTCTGCAGAAGCTTATATATAGACATCTGAGTTTTTTGTGCCCCACCACTTTTGTACATATAGAAACGCCACTGTATATAGATATATACATATATATGTGTGTGTGTGTCCGCATCTGTAGCCTGTTATTGTCTCATTATACCACACTGTGAATGAATCAAAGTAAATATATAAGTCATCATGAACACATCTGTCCATCAGACAGAGGGCTGCTGTGCCTCCTGTCATCATTAATTGACGTCTCTTTAAAATGACCACTCAGTGGAGAGGAGTTCTCATTTCTCTAACCGCCTGCTGCTTCCCCTCCTCTCTCCTCGGCTCCCCTCCTCGGCTCCTCCACTCGCATCTCCTGTGGGCGGGACTAAGTCTCGGAGATAGGAGTCGAGGAGGGGAATTCGAGAAATGAGAAAGGGCCATAGACTCTAGGTAGTGCTTGAGCACCTGCCCGTTTTGCCCTCTGGACAGCAATGTGCCCTTTTGAAAGTTCGTTTTTTTACAGTTTTACAGTGTACTGTATGTATGTGGCTCATGGTAACATCGATCAATTCTGGATTAAAAGCTTCTAATATATACAGCAATGCCCCAAATGCGCGTTGTAATTTTGTCAGACATCCCCACACGTGCCCCGCGGCACTTCCCTGCTCTCAACGTGAACGCGCAGCGCGCAGAGTCAGTAGGCTTGTTTGAGACACAATTGCGGCTCGCCTCGAAAGTAGACGAGAGTAGCCGATCGCAGCCGGGGGAGGTGTCAAACAGCTCGTCTTAAGTCGGACAGCTCGGACTCGGAGTCGGCTTGACTGGCTGGGTTTGCAATGGCGGAAATTCCATTTTACCCACTGTAGACAAAGGTGATCTCCATTGCTTTATATAGGTGTGTTAATTCAGTCATGATGATGAACCACACCAGTGACTGGGTTCCAGCATTAGACATGCTCCTTCCTCTTAATGTTTGCAAAACTGATAGGTGGACAGGCTACAAATGATCAGTCCCTTCAGATCCGCACACATGAAGCTTCATGAGCATGCATTGAACAGACCTGCTGCTGTGTTAATTCTTTAGCTGCCACTTTAAGCTTTATGATGTGTACAACATGGATGTAATTTGATTTAATCTTGCCATTTTAAATGATGTATTCAATAAATAAGGTTAAACCAAATCATTACATTACAATAGATTTTATTTTAATGATTTGGTTTAACTTAAAGATACACTTTATTGTTATTGCACATATTACAGGTACTGAGACAACGAAATGCAGTTTAGCTTCTAACCAGGTGCAACAAGCAGTGAAGTGGAAAGTAATGTACACAATCTACAGAATAACATATAGAATGAATTGAATGATGAATAAATAGTGGGGTATGAATACACTAGATATCAGCCTGTGAGCAGTATGAACAGTGTGTATGAATACACTAGATATCAGCCTGAGAGCAGTATGAACAGTGTGTATTAATACACTAGATATCAGCCTGTGAGCAGTATGAACAGTGTGTATGAATATGCTAGATATCAGCCTGAGAGCAGTATGAACAGTGTGTATTAATACACTAGATATCAGCCTGTGAGCAGTATGAACAGTGTGTATTAATACACTAGATATCAGCCTGAGAGCAGTATGAACAGTGTGTATTAATACACTAGATATCAGCCTGAGAGCAGTATGAACAGTGTGTATTAATACATTAGATATCAGCCTGTGAGCAGTATGAACAGTGTGTATGAATATGCTAAAATATATAAAGTATGAAAACGGTAAGCAGTATAGTATAAAATATATAGATATTAATTTCATGATGATAAACATTGTGGAACAATGATGAAAAATGGGAATGGATGTGGCGACGTAAAACTGACACAAAATAACAACAAACTTTTGCCGAGCCAATTGGAGAGTTTCATCAGCAGCACGTGGTAAAAACCACCAATGAGCGCTCAGCTCGAGATACCAGCGAGCCGTTTCCCATCAAGCATTTCGCTTCCGCAGCTCGTGGAGAGCAACTGCGCCAACTCGCCTCGCTCTCAAGGCTGCGGGCGTCTTTGTCCCGCGAGATTTCAAAGTCTCATGTGGGCGAGCCTCCAGAGCAAGTCGGACAAAATGACTAACCATCATGCAACGCACTAGCAAGACGTTGATCGCAACTGCGCAGGTCTGCGCAGGTCTTGCTTGTCTCAAACAAGCCTAGTCAGTCAGACAGGCCACGGCGGGTGTGTGATGCAGCAGCACGCAGCAACACGATTAAAAGTGCCCTAGTGACGACCAAGTAAGTAACCACCAGGTAACAAATACAACGAGTGTATTGTTTAGTCCCCTAAATCAGATGCCAAACTAAACTATAACTTCACTTCTTTTCTTGCATCCATCCATTTAGTCTCGTTGTGCACTTTTGAAAATAGCAAATCTACACGCTCACAATGCGTCATTATGCTAGGGCTGAAGTGATTAAATGTATGTTTTGTAATAATCTTAATCAAAATCTACATAGTAACTAACTAAAGTTTTCAAATAATTGTAATGGAGTAAAAGTAGAATATTTGCATCTGAGATGTAGTGGAGTAGAAAATGTAGTAAATGTATTGAAAATGGGAAATACTCAAGTAAAGTAAAAATGCCTCAAAAAGTACAATATAAGTACTAGTAGTAACCTTATAGGTTTACATTAATGCTGCTGTTAAATGTTTCTAGGAGATTAACCCTTAATTATCATGCACAGCAGAGCAGTACATTGATTTAGCTCATTTGCATTTACCACATGTAGAATAATGCCAAGAAGAGACAGGATAAGAAAAGAAAAACAAAGAGAGCTACAGCAAGCAGCCCGGGGAAGCAGCTCTCTGCTCTCCTGGGTAAAGCAGCCTGAGCCTACCAGCAAGGAAGATGAGGATGCAGATGTGCCTGATGAACCCTTACCCATCATCAATGATGAAGATGAAGAAGAAAGCTCAGAGTCAATACCAGAGTCATGTTAAGGGACAAACTGTCTGTCTAGAGCCCTTTCATGCTCAGATTTGAACTGTGATAATAATAGTAGTAATAATAATAATAATAATAATAATAATAATAATAAATAATAATATAATTTTATTGAGATGCCCACAATTTATTTTAACCACACCAAGTGCTTTGGTGATACTAAATCAGACATGAAGCTACTTGCCAAATGACAAAAAAACAACAACTATGTGGTAGGGTGTTGAATTTTGGCCATGACAGTTAAAGTCTGGTGAGTCTTAATGTTGTCATGCATTGCATTGCCCAAATAATTGAAATAAACATCATATTCTATATTGTTTGTATTCTAGGCAGCTACAGCAGGCTCAGGGAAGCAGCCCCCTGCTGTCCTGCAATAGTCCATCTAAGGCTGCGGCCCCACGAGGACGAATTCGGTCGTTTGCGTTACTGTTTAGTGTCATATAGACCATTCGGCCACACGAGGACGACCGAATATGGCACTAAACGACTGAGGAAACGACAACGGGTCCCAAGGTGGATAGAAATGCATACGCCACTCTCTGGGGGGTCAAACAGCTCCGTGTGTGCGCCCTATACGGACATTTTCAGATCACTGATAGTGATTGCGCAATAGCCCCGCCTCTCCCCACCTCTTCTGCTCACCTCCGCTTACCCCGCGCCAGTGCTGAAGTGTTTCGCCACCAACAACAACAACAATGGCGGATCGCAGAGTTGCTATCGTGCTCCGGACGCTATTGACCATGCTACAGTTGTTTGTGCAACATCTACAGCAATAATGATGAGGCAATAGCCCCGCCTCTCCCCACCTCTGCTGCTCACCCCCACGTCAAAGTAAACTGCACCCTGAATTCAGATTATTTATCTTTCTCTCGCGAGTGAAGTCTAATCTGACAGGACGGCGACACGCAGCTCTGCTCACCTGCAGCTCCTCCCTCTGCAGCAAAACACACACTTCAAGTCAGATCATCACCCTTAGCTATTTTAATTACCTCTCAAACTCCCTAAACTAGTTATAAATATGTTTATTTTTACAGTCGGCCGGGTCACTGATTACTGGATGAGCTGCTGCATGAGACAGACACTGGCGCTGTCCGAAGAGAGGGAGGAAAAAGAGAGGCTCCGTGTATTTTATCATTATATTATATAGAGTCGTTATTCATTTGTTTTAAAGCTCAATAAATAACAAAGAAGACCTTTGACCGGCACTTTTATAATTTTGTCCGGAAGATTTCAACTTTAATACACGCTGACTGGCGAAAAACTCTGCCCGGTTCCCTCGGCCCCCACCGCGGAGAATAAACAGAAGGGCAACCATGACAACCTTCTTCTTCGCTGCTTTTGTGGAGGAAGTTACAGCGCCACCTACAGGCTCCTGCATATGTACTGCAGCTTCTCCAGCGGTTGGAGCTAAACGGAGCGGTCTCGTGTGGGCAGACACTATCAGGATAATTATTGCATGTGGACGGAAGCCATTTGCGATTGCGTTTGCGTTAATCCTATGCGTTTAGCCGTTTTCGTCCTCGTGGGGCCGCAGCCTAAGATGAGGGAGACAAATCCATAGAAAATATCTCTGAGTCAGACACAGATGAAGCAGAAATGTCAGAGTCCAGAGCAGCACCATGTTCAGAAACAGTGCTCTCTGATGATGACCAAAATGAGGGAGAGAGTAACCAAAAACCGAAAAGAAACTAACAAAATCCGCCATTATCCGGCAAATTTCCGCGCACAATTTCGGCACGCGCGGGCGACCGCCAGACCGCCACGACGACTCAGAAGGTGCCCTTTTTTCCTCTTGAGCACCTGCCCCTATAAATGTCTGTGCACGCCACTGGGCATTAGTGTATGATCAGTATGAAAGTGGCCATGTCGGCAGGCCACATCATGTAGACAGCCAGTCACCCTCTGTGAGGCAGAGACAGACCCACATTTGCGCAGCGTTGCGTTCACAATACATACATCAAAAAAGAAAATCCTCAGGCCAGCAGGTCACTTAACAGGCCGGACCATCGGGAAACCTCCCGGTCCTCTCGATGGGCCTGGCCAATAACTCTCCAGCTGTCTCCGGAGAGTTGGGCTGATGTCTCCCAGGCAGGCATGCATGAATATTAAATGGCCTCTTGTAAATCAAACAGTGGTGTGTTAGTGGCCACTGGAACAGAATTAGGTGTGAAAGGGCAGATAATATATTGACTGTCCATGCCAAAAAGCTTCTCCCCACGTTGAAAAGATACAGGGGGAGTACTACACGGGGAAGACGTGTTGGAGAGGTCTAATGGCTTCGATTTTTGTTCTCTCTCTTCCTATGCACAAACATTCAATAAGGGGGAATAATGATAACAACGAGATTTATAGTGCCCGTTTGATCTCATCATTTGAATCTGAAGTTTCACTCCACGTGGTTACACGCTAGAAAATATGCGCTTGAGTGCTCGTGAATTTCCATGATTGTGTGTAAGTGTCCGTGCTTTGACATCGAGAGCCGGCAGAAACACAGTCAGGAAAATGAAAAGATGAACACAAAGTATGGTGTTTCTGTAAGATTGTGTGGTTCACTTTTCTTCCCCCAGATACAGCCTTGGGTTGTAATGCAACAGGGGAGAAAGCAACAGACATGAAAAGAGGTAGAGAGAGAGGTGATACAGGTGGGAGAGAAAATCAACCACCTCTCACACAGAGACAATCAATAAGCTCACCTCTCAGTATATTTCCTATGGGCTGGCCTGGATAATAGCTTTGTGCCAAAGACGCCCGTGTGTAGCCAGGGAATAGGCTGAGGGTGATAGTAAAGTATGAAGCCAGCACTGCTATGGGAATCACACTAATTGTTACTTTTGTCATAAGGAGGGCAAAGGAATCACAGGGAGAGGTGTTGTGGATCTACAGCTACAATGCCTGGGGAGTTTTGGTACAGGCAGATGGCCGTGTAGAAAAAGGTGCGATTATTCATAAAGTTAGATTTATCCAATATAGAAAAACACTTGGAGATGTTTATGTGCAAATTGCCTTGTGTTTAGAAACAAACCAGGGTCCTAAGGAAGCTCAATGAGATGATGTTTTACCCTGTGTTTAGTGAAGTAATGGATGCTAACAATCAAATTATTATGTAAAGAGGATATTTAATATCCTTTTTGAATGTGAAATTCACTCAATTAAGCTGCTCTGATCAATATCTGTGTATTCAAAATTGGTCACATCTTTGTGTAACCTTGCCCAGATTCTTCATGTACCCTTAAGCTCATGAGGGCGTTTTAGAGTCTTCCAGCTTATCGTTGTTGCTGCGAGCAGAAATGTTCAATTTATTTGTACCCGTAGGTAGATATAGTTTGCAGATCAAAAAGACAAGGGATCCATCCTGAGACACATTCTAAAAATAACTCAGACAGACAAATCTCTAATAAAAGTACTCAACACACTGCATGCTACCCGCGCATCACTAACCAAACGGCAAACAGTTAGCGTTAGCGGCTAGTTTGTGAATAAAGAGCATTTAGTTTTATTGAACACCACTTACCCCTGTCCAATGAGGGGGAATCAAGAGTGGTCTGGGGTGGATATTATATATGAGAAAAATATGTTTAAATTACGCAAACCACCCCCGACGCAGCAGGAACATTTCATAAAGTTAGCATAGCATCTTAAATGCTACCAGATCAATTGTTGTTTCACTTTGTTAAACCAATAATGGATAGTAAGTTCGAGAGCTGATACTGTAGAAAACATCAATGCTAATTTAAAAGCAGCCTTTTTGAACTCTTTTTACCCCTATTACTATGTGTTAATGCAACAGCCACTTTTTCAGCAAGGGGATGATTAAAATCTCATCTCATCTTAAACTTTCCATGCATCATGCGCCTGCCTGTCCCTACGAATCTCCAGCAGGAGCACGAAATAAAACCCAGTGTGACACATGGGGGATGACGAGGGTGGAATTTCCACTCCGGTGCAGGTGAACCCAATGATTCATTAAAAAGAATGAGCAAGTCAGCAGGAGTGCTATGGCCAGGAGGGATACTTGAGCAGGTGGGGGGCGTGGGTAGAGGAGAGGAAAGAAGGGGTGAGGGACGGGGCGAAGGGAGAAGGAGTGCAGAGGAGAGTGCAGGATGTAGTCTCCATCCATATGGTCAGCCAGTTGGTTGGTGGGCCAGTACCCGGGTCTCAGTGATCCTGAGCGTCACCACGCATGACCGCCAAATCATCACACAACCTGAACGTACACTCTGAAAAAGGCAGCTGTAGAGTGTGTGCGGTGTTGGACAGGTGCACCAGATGTCCACTTTCCACTCCTGTGCTCATTGTCACCAACATACTCTGGTATCATGGGAGTCGATGGAGGCCAAATGGCACACACAGAAATCGGCGTATCTGGGTTAAGCCGTGGAGACGGAGAGGGGGCCTCGTCTGGCAAGTGACCCGAGTAAACACCTCGCATCGCAGCAACACACACATTTTTCCCAGCTTTTGAAAAGGCCAAACAGGAGTCTAGCTCAGTTGCTTGCTTAATGACAAGGATGATCTGATGAAATTAGTTGAATAATTACGACGGTCCCACTTTATTTGGATGATGCAGTGCTCGTAACATGTTTAAGGGATAATAAATGTCTACTGCTACTTTCAGGTGACTTTTAAATGGTTATTTAATCGAAATTCAGTGTATACTCTCATTGCTTTTGTTGCCAAGATTTAGCTTTGAATATTGATACGAATGTAATATGAAGCTACAGCCCACAGTTCTAACACAGCTTAACATAACATTTGATGTTGTTGTTGTTTATTAATGAAGGTCAGTATTAGATTATTTAAATAAATCAATTTTCGTGATTAGTTTAGTGGCGCTAATTGTCTCCCTTAAGTCCCAGAAGAATGTGAGAAGAAACTCCCACGCAAAACATTTACAAAGATAATGAAACAATGTTACCCGGCAACAACTACAAACATTAAGATGGCCTTTAGATAATATTGCAAAATCCTATCACTGTTTCTGCGTGGCTAAAGGCCAAGGTCTTCTCATATTTCCAAACAGAAAAATACAAAGTATAATCAGCACTGTTTTTCTGCAATAAGTTCACATGTTCTCGCTTCCTTGATTGTGACTGCAGCGATGGTATTTAGACAGAGCACCCAGCTGGTGTATAGGCAGTATGGGGTAGCGCATCTGCTCTCCCTCTAAACTTCAACCTGACCTCTCTGAGGGAAGCTGACACAAACACACTCACACATACAAACACATCGCAGGAAGCCGCCATCCCACGCAGGGCAGCTGAGCGAGCGAGCTAACAGCCTGTGACCACGCTGTAATTATGAGCCGATTTCTAATTATGAAGCTCTTCGGTGGTTCCAGTGTTTCCCCTAGGTTTACTGCCTTGGCAGGGTGCTGCTCGGGTACCCCCCCGAACATTTTTTGTATCCTCTGGAGCAGAGAGAGGAGCTGTGGATTATTGTTATTGATATCGTACAGTAACAAAGTATTTGTACATTAAAAAGTAATAAAGTACAGTGTTACACTATACTGTATTACTTTTATTCAAACTGTATTCCCTTCTTATCATGTAGCCTACACTTCTTCCTTTCATTGATACATTTAAATCACCTGACTACAGCATATCATACCTGCTGCAACCCAGGCTGTGCTGCTGCTGCTGCTTCTCTCTGCCTCATCCTCTATTGCTGGAGGCAGCTCCACCTCATCTGATCTCTGATATGAAAGCAATCGTGTTATGATCATATTGAGCTATTGGTGTGAGTCTAACATTAAACAAGCAGTCTGCTTGTCAGACATTCAGTGGCGGCGCCAGAGTATTTTTGTTGGGTAATCTATGGTAGGGCTAACCCATACAGTGGTGGGGCTCAAGTCAGTATTTGTAATGCAATTACATACACGCTATATCGCACCCCTTGACAGTGATACGCCAAGCTTGGAAGACAGACAAAGACCATGGCACTGCTCCCCCTGTCTTTACATTTATAATGAATAGTTGGTTGAGAAAGTTCTGATATTGTCAGGGTTCGTACGGTCATTAAAAACCTGGAAAAGTCATGGAATGCAATATGCAGCTCTGCACAGCGTACTTGTAACACTAGCAGCAGTGGAGATGGAGCATCAGAACCTGGAGAATACAGCAACAACAACAAGGATCCATTTGAAGATAGGTCAATATTACAGTAATAGTGTACTTTCATTGTGTGGGTGTAACATAGTTAAATAGAGAGAGAGAGAGGGGAGAAACATTCCACTTTAACTTTATATTTTAATGAACTTAGTAGTAATTATTGTCGTATATTTCTTTCCGATTTCACAGCTGCCTGGGCCTAGAATGAGAAAGTTCTGATATTGTCAGGGTCGTACAGTCATTAAAAACCTGTAAATGTTATGGAATGCAATATTGTTCCCAAAGTTTTGGAAAAGTCATGGAAATATAAATAAAGTTGCATCAAATATAATTGATATGTTATCTAATCGCCGAAATAGTAATACTATAATAATAATAAATACTGTATCGTATAATGAAACGTAAAATGGCAACTGTGGCAGTATTTCGCTGGTGAAAGATGTTTACAATCACGCCCTCTTGTCTACAGGAGCTACTATTTGATATAAAGATGCCAGGGAAGTGCAGTTTCAACAATGTATGGCTTCTAAAGAATAAGTACCAATTGTGTTTATCAAAAGACATTGACCCAAGACGTGCTAAATGCAAACTGTGTTGTAACATATTCAATATTTCGAATATGGGCGAGGCAGCGCATGCTAGCCACATGAAAGAGTCATTTTTTTGGTCATGGAAAAGTCATTTAAAATCATTGGTGAAAAAGTGTATGAACCCTGTATTGTAAATATTGAGATTTTATAGTTTCTTATGTTAACATAAATAGTTGGTTGACATTTTTTTTGTAATGCTCAATTTGTATTTGTACACATCACATTAACCTCAGTATGGAATATGAAGTCATGAATCAGTCCTGATGTAACTTTTCTGTGGTGAAAGTAGAGTGATAGAACTATTTTACTCCAAATTCTAATTTACACATTTTCATTTTAGACATGAAAAACACATGTATATAGGCCTATTGTGTAATTCATGTATTTCACTACTTTTGTGAACCAAAAACGTTGGTAAACCAAATCTGAAACACCAAAAAAATGAATGACATGGGTACATCTGTGTTTTCACAAGAGTTTTTAAGTTTTCCAAAAATCTGATTTCTAAGCTAAGTATCTCATAAGACAGTGCTCTAAGGTGAGTGACATTGCATTTCTAGCAAGACCAGAGACTGAACATTTTGATATGTTACACCATGCCATGTTATAAGAAGTACATTTAAAAGGTGATTTAAGGAGACATAAATAAATACCCTTCACTTCAGTAAGATAAGGTAAGGTAAGGCAATTTTATTTTAAAACACAATGAAGGCAGGTTATATTGATTGATATATTTATTATATTGAAAGCCAAATTAATACATAGTCCCCTGAATCTGGAATAACGTACAATTTACAGCCTCACAATGTCAGGAACTTTTCATCTACAGATTGCTTTGGTCTGGTTTTGCTCTTCACTGATTGGTTACTGAGACTTTGAACTTAAACCGACCTCCCCGTTTATAAAACGGACCTCCCCGTTAATTCGCCCGTAGTTTCGCGCGAATAAAACGGACCTCCCCGTTAATCCGCGCGAATAATGGCGCAAATGGCGTTCCATAGTATCAACACTGGATTCTGTGTCGATCACTGGAACTTTGATTTGATTTGTATATGGTGTTATAGCATGCGGGATCAGTGACAACGACAAAGAACGAAGGGGGAAAGAAGGAAAATTGTGGGTGGCCGATTGATGTCAATGAAACTTCAAACTTCTGGCTCAGAAATGAGGGATATAAAATAAGTTGGCAGAGTAGAGAGAAACAGCCGTCCCTCAGCTGCAGGATTTTCTGCCAGCTAGCTGCCTGTAAAACAGAATCATTACACCGTTAAACCCTGATCCATCTTCATTTGACCACGCTGTAAGAAACTGTATCAGTAAAGAAGCCATGGAGCTTCTGGACGTTGACTGTGGAAATGGGGTGGAGCGAGGGCTCGGGTCACTAAACATTCCCCCAACCCGACAAGCCTGAGTCCGGCCAAGAGTGAAGGAAACCTCTCTCTCTCTTCCCTTGTGGGATCTGCGGTTGGGTGCAGCAATGAGAGGTGACTTGTGGCCGATTGTGATTTATGTGGTGGTGGGTTCGGGTGTGCGGGGAGTGGGCCGGCGGAGGGAAGAAGATGGATCCGACGCGTGACCGAAGGAGACAATCTGATTACAGCCTTCTACCTCCTTTCATCTTCAACACTTGCTGCTTCGCTCGCTCATATACCTCCATGTCATGTCGCTATGGTAACCTGGTAGGAAGCCAAACTGACCGGAATATGGCGACCTGGTGTTTGAGGCGGAGATGGAGACATGCTGATGGTCAAGTCCGCTCAAGAAAACTCCCATAAAGAGGAGAGTGTTACAGAATAGTTTTTCCTGTGACTCCCTAATCCCCTACTTGTCTCACTTGAGAGAAAAATGTGAGACAACCATGTCATTCGGATAGTTTTGAAGCATTAACAGTGCCTTCATCTTTTATACTTTTTTAAATGTTTTGGCCTTTTAGAGTGTACCTTCACATTGTAAGTGCTCACCTGACAAGTGACACTTTAAGCTTTGGAGAATCAAAAAGAACACTCACCTAAAAATGTCTTGACAGTGGAAAGACTTGAAAATATTTTTGACAAAGTCAGGTTAATATTTGGGTTCAAGTTCATTTTGAATCACTTCAAGATCTGGAGTTTTTTTTATAAGAAAATAAGAATAAAACTAGGAGCTGCAGCATGCAAAGAGAGGCCTAATCCTTTTACTCATCCATTTTTACCCATTTGACTTGTTAAGAAGTGTACATTCACACATATTGTACATCCATGCACTTTTGGAAACATATGGAAGTCTTTAACTGAACCAGACCTGCTGTGTTCTAAGACTGCCACCAAGTGGTGAAAAGGGCTAAGATAAAAGGCAGCTTTCAACATTTCTGCATTGACTTTTGAATTAAAAAGAAGTTAAAAATGTAAGTAAATGAAAATAAACCTATTGTTTATACAGAAATGTACAGTCCTGCAATAGCTCTGTATACTCATCTGGGTTAAATGTGGATTTAGTTTTAAAGGAGGCCAAAGAAAACCAGATGATAAAGCAGTGAAACATAAAGATAAATTGTTTTAAACTCAAACGCTGACAAAGTCTTCCTAATATGCCGGTTTACATTGGATCAGACAAATGCTGACCATCTAATGAAGCCATAATGATAGAGGTAAGCAGTTCTAAGTGAGCAGGCAGCTCTTCACTAAATCACAGCACAGACATAATTATGAGGAGTGGATTGTCTCATCTGCAGCCCAGAGGGAGGAGTGAAATGTTGGTCTTCTCTGGATTAGATCATTTATCACCAGCATCAGTCCAGTGTGTATTACAGCGCTGCCGGGAGATGTGAAAACAGCTGACCACAGTGGGCAATCTACTCCTGACTCAGGCTGTGAAAGAAAAACAAAAGAGCGAAAACACCGGCTTAAAAAGGTGCTGGGTGTAGCGGTTCACGCCAATAAATCATTACCACCATCATTTGAGACATTAAAGGCACTTTTAAAATGAAAGATACAAAGTGCTTCACAATGAAGGGAGGTGAAATATGGACGGAAAGAATGAGCGGTAAGGTAAGGCACAAAGGCTCACCTGGAATAAAGTCCAGGCACAAACACATCAAGTATAATTTGAATTATATTCCTTAAAATCAATGATAGACTCTGAATCATCATGCGTGACTTACTAAATGTGTGTGATTGTGTCTTTTTCTAAAGAGTGCCTGTATTTCCCCATTATTCTCTGGGTTTGGGGCATCAGAAAAGAGCCATCGGGCCCCACTTTGGTACAGTATATATAATTTAGGCCAGTTCTCATTCCCAGGTAATTTGGTTCACTTCAGCCTTCCTTTGAGGTCGAAAGTAAGACTAGAAGAGTTGTTTATTGTGAAAGATAATTGAGTCTTATCCAAAAGGACTTGTTAGTAATTAGAGTCAGGCTGCAGACAGAGTGCAGGGTGAACTGACTGAAACACATTCAGGCCTGTTCATTAGCACATCACTTGCAAAGACATGCACAGACATCAACATGTCCTTGTGATATGCCATGTAATTATCTAACTCAAGAGGAAGCATGTCCATGGAATCTCACTCTCGCTTAACTCAATTTAGAATCCAATATGTTATTATAGAAATCTTTCATAAGCGCAAGTTTTGTGAGTACAATGATGAATACTGAATGTATCCCTTGTTGAAAGGCTTGATTGAACACAGGTGGTGTAAAACGCAATACGGTTAAGTCTTGTGTGGGCAGTAATTCTGCTACTTTTGGCAGGAAAAGAATACTTCTGAAAGTAGAGCAAGGACTCAGTTTCTCTGTGTTTACCTTGCATCTCAGTTGAAACCGTAGACTGTATAGAAGAAGTGGAGTCTGACATGTTACTTTAACCTGCATTGTTTCTTATGGCCAGCAGGGGGCAACTACATTGGTTCCAAAAAAGAAGTATGAATGTGTAGAAGTCTATGAGAAAATGACCCTGTGTCTCGCTTGGTTTTTTACCATAGTAAACATTTTCCTAATGAGTTTATGGTCTAAATCCCTCGTTTCAAGTCTTCTCAAATAAAGCATAATATTCATTTTGTAAATGATGATCCCACCGAAAGGACTTAAAGGTGACCTATCATGCAAAATGCACTTTTCATAAATATGTGTCCCCGGTGTGTCAGGGAACTGACAGCGTCTGAAAATAAAACCCTTTCTTTTTTCCTCCGTACCCAAATCTCTAAAAACGGGGCTACAACGGAGCTGATCTAGATGTGCGTCCGATATGACGTAATATCGGAAATGTAGGCTGGCTTTACACCCACGGCCCTATCAGAAACGTTGCTATCAGAAACAATGCCCGACTGTTTTGGACGTAATATGGTCGGTGCATGTTTACATTAGCATCACTAACACTCAGAGATAACATTTACTGGATAGAGCATGTGTGTGAAGAAGCAGGACATAATAAGGAACTCACCTTGTGCAGACCTTGCGCCAGAACAAATCTACAGAGAGGGAATATGATTTTCATGGGAGGGCACACAAAACCATAATGCGCCGCGGCCAGTGTCGATGCCAGAGATTTTCTTTTGGGGGTGCTGTGGGGTAGCTTGATGTTTCATAGAGGGTGCTCAAACATGTAGGGTTTCCCATTAAGGTACCGGGCGCTACAGTGGAATGTTCTACTGCAACACTCCCCACACGCACATACACCCGCGACAGTTACAATGAAGGCTCGATAATCAGATCACGGCATATAGG
Organism: Pseudochaenichthys georgianus; assembly: GCF_902827115.2. Lineage (NCBI taxonomy): Eukaryota > Metazoa > Chordata > Actinopteri > Perciformes > Channichthyidae > Pseudochaenichthys > Pseudochaenichthys georgianus. The sequence goes on along the minus strand of NC_047525.1, from coordinate 19,235,781 downwards.
TGTATTTAAAAAAATTATAAATAATAAAACACTTGTTTATTGGGGGAGGGCAGGAATGTGAAATGGGAGGGCCTGGCCCTTTTTTCTTTTAAAGCTTTATACCCCATATCAGCACTTTTGAAACAGGAAGTGAAATAGAGGGATATGAGGCATGGCTAGAATGGGTGATCTGTCTGGTATTTTGAGCAAAACACGACATGTTTTTTATATATTTGTATATATCTGAGACCTATGCTATTGCCCAAAAAATAGCATGATAGGTCCACTTTAAGTGTTGTCGTAATATAACACGTAACTTTTGAGAATAACTATATACTACGTAAACTGCAAAATGTAACATTCAACATTTCCATTGTTTTTCAGAAACAGTGCAGTCAATATTTATTCCTGGCAATTTTGACTGCCAGTAAACTGTAGCATAGTTGCTTAGAGCTGCTAGTGTTACGATGTTGAATGTTAGCAATGTGCAGCATGAAAGGCATTCTGTATGAACCCGTGATTAAACCACCTATAAGATATTACAACTTTTGGAACATAAATACCATTTATAATTTAAGAATTATTGGAGATTGCTCTTATGCCTGAGGCTCAGTATATATATATATATATATAGTGGAAGAGATAGGCCTGTTCGTGTTAATATACTGACTTATTTAAAAAGTGAATGGAATATAAAAACAAACTTTATTTAACTTTACTAGAGCTCAAAACATGCTACACTACTCAGATCTTGTCTTTTCCAAGCTATAGAAAATACATTTGCTTCACAGAACTTCTTATACACTGCATATCTCACACACACACACACACACACACACACACACACACACACACACACACACACACACACACACACACACACACACACACACACACACACACACACACACACACACACACACACACACACACACACACACACACACACACACACACACACACACACACACACACACACACACACACACACACACACACACCCTCTGGCCTCAGCAAAGGAGCCGTGTATCTGCTATAGACTCAATTACACCCACCTTCCTTCCTTCCTTCCTTCCTTCCTTTTGGATGTGACATGACTAAACACATTATGATTACCAGCAGCTCTGTGATGCAGCAGCCCTTCCACTCAAAAGGACTTTGCGTAATTAAAAATCAAGACAGCAAAAAGCTTGGGAAATAACTTTGAGTGTCAGGTGGGAAGAGGGCGAATGATCAAGTGAGGCAGGGTGTGAGGAGGAGCCTCTCGTTGGATTACTGAGACAGAGAAATAAAATAGACACTTCGGGGTGGAAACTTTGAGATACACCGGGCCCTTCAATCCAAATAGCATCGACAGATAACTTTAATGTGGTACTCAAAAATCACATTTATCATCTTTAACAGGACTGGTTTTATTTGTTTAACTCTAGTGCTTTTTAAGGTATTTTTCTTTGCCTTTCTGTCCTTCCACTAGTAGTTTCTTCCCCATTGCAGCTAAAGCCATCAGGTATTGTCTCCTGATGGAAAGGGGTATAATAATATTCAGGATTTGTGTCGTCTTTTTAGCACCCCTAAAATATTGCCCTTTAATTTCCATCAGTTTCATCAAATGCTGTGCAGAGAGTGGATTTTGCCTCTGGCCAATCCGAACACTGAATATAGTCAAAGGACTCAATTCGGGGGAGTGAGATGTTCTTCTTTGTTCTAGTATCGGGATTTAGGTGTGTAAATTGCCTGAATTTTCACAAACAAATGCTCTTTCAAACAGTGTAAGAATCCATTATGTACTTCTTTAAACAAGCAAATTCATCATTCATCTTCAAACAAAATCTAAACAAATCTAGACGTTAGATTGTTTGAAGGTTTTTGCTTTCATCATCTTAAAAGAAAAAACAAACTCAGAAAGGAGGATCTTAGGAAATAAGCTGGAAGATAATCATCAGCTCTGCAGCCTTTTGTTTCTGTCTGTGTAGAAACAGAGCCCCTCAAACATGTTCTTGTATCAGCATCACGCGGCCTTGTTAGTTAAACCAGCCAATAGAAACGAATTAGATGCTGAATTAGCTCATGAGAGGGAACAGGTGTGTGCTGCTCTGAAAAGATTCACAGTCCAATGTGTTTGTTTTCCTGAAAAATCTTAAAAAAAATAAAGGTTGGATTCTTGTTCAAATAAAAAGGTAATCCCAAAGTCGATTGGATCACTTTACTTACAATACATGGATGGAAAAATCTGCATTTTGTTGTGAAGGGGTAATAAAAAGGAACCATAAACAGCTGGGAGTTCTGTCTCTAAATTTGATCAAATGAGCAATCAGAAGGAAAACTGATTCACCTGTGAGAAGAAAAAGAGACAAAATGACAACTAATAAACACTAAATTACCACAAAAAACAACAAATAAAGCCCCCAAGAAACCCTGACTATAATATGAAGCTTAATATAAAGTCAAAACAAAACCAGTGCAACAACAACAACAACAACAACAACAACAACAACAACCATACATCTGAGGTTACGTACTGTAACCCAGCTTCTATGAGTATAGGCGCAGCTTTCTAAGGATATCGCTATTGGGTAATCCCACTGCACATGTGCAGCACTGACAGACTTAATCCACGCCCACCTATGACGTGGGCCCCACCTCCGGCCTGACTTCCGTATAAATAGGAAGAAGGCCCGTCCAACTGCTCCCACACAAACAGCTTTTCTTCAGCTATTCGCGGAGCCAGTGGGGCCCGAACCTTAGAGGGCTGCGCCTATACTCATAGAAGCTGGGTTACAGTACGTAACCTCAGCCTATTTCGTATGAGGCTTCGCCCTCTAAGGCTATCGCTATTGGGTTAAGGGCGAAGCAGGATGTAGTCCACGCCCCACTGGTCCGTCCGTAACCAGAAGCACAAAAACCCATCGACTCAATTAATAACCCATGCGAAAAAGAAGGAGCATCACAGTCCCTGGAAATATAGCATTATTCCAAATGAATATTCTCTTTAAAGAGCCTGTGACACCATCCCAACAACTGTTGTGCAATGAAATATTGGGCTACTAGTAATCTCGAACCGTCAGTTTAAAAAAGAAAAAGCGATACCGTTTCGTTAAATATCAATAATTTCGAACATCGCGGGGAAATTCCTTCACTCATTTTGAAGTTTTGGGGGAAGCCGGAAGTGACGTCAATGCGGGAATGCTTCGAGAGCCAAACACGGACAAAGTGTGTTGTGTCATGCGTAGAAATGGTGAATTACTGAGATTAGGCACGTTAATAACGTTTTAATGAAGTTGACTACAGTATATTCATATTTGTCAGTGCTTTCATGTCAATTCGGCGACATAAACATAAATGATCGTGGTGAAGATGATGATTACATTAGGATTAAAAATCGGGAGTGAGAGCTGCTGAATTTCCTCCCGTCGGATGTGATATAAAAACAAATCGATTATTTTTGTGGTTATAAACTCAAGTGGATGAAACTACATTTATTAGTGCTTTCATGTCAATTCGGCGAACATATGATGCATTAAATGATGAGTGAGGATGATGATTAAAAATCGTTTGTTTGAGCCGGTCTGCATTTCCTGATGAGAAAACAAACCGATGCTTTTTGTAGTTGTAGTACACCAACGTGGATTAAACGTGTGGTTTTTTACCACAATGTTGGGGAAATTAATGGATACAATGCACGGATTATTATTATTATTCCCACTCCGATCGGGACACTAGGTCCACCGTTTCCCCGCAGCGAGGCTCCCCCCGTTGACAGTTTACGTGGGCTGGGTGCAGTGGCGGACTGGCCATCGGGACGAATCCCGATGGGTCGGTACCGAAGTGGGCCGGTCGGATAAGTAACTAGCACATCCCCCATAGGCGGCGCGCGAGGCTCAGGTTTGAGAAGGCTAAATAACTTCTTTTACCTGACGCTGCCCGCCTCCGGCGTCTATAGAAAAGAGATCAACTCAGTGTGCGGAGTTTAAATCTATCAAGTCATATTACAGGATAAAGAAAATACAGTTTAAACTGCCGTATGCAGAGAAGACGTCGACGTGTCGCACTTATCATTCATATTACATCATCAATCAGATCATCGATATATAATATCATAATATATCATATATTTCCTTATCTGAGTCAGCTTCTCCAGCCTCATCTGGCCGTGCAACACTCACAGTGTCACAGACTGGATGCAGAAGTATTATTTAACACATTATGTTGACGAAACACTCGAGACAAATGTAATTAAAGTCAGATCCACTCGTGTTTTAGACGTGAACGCGCTCTCAGCTGGAGAGAGAAACCCTGGCTTGATTTACCGAGTTGATAACCAGCGTCGTAGGACCGCTTAGCGAGATCTCGTTTGTTAGTTTGTTGTTAGTTTGTTTGTTACTCAAACATATCCAGGGTCTGTTCAACTGGCTTCGTAGTACAGGGCACAGGTGGCGAGCAGCGCTAATGTCAAAGACACAGACATTATACATTATATTTGTATTTTACATCCCCCGCTCCCCCCGTTGACAATTTACTAGCGGTACCGAAGTGGGCCGGTCGAGAGTCCCGGGATGATTTTTAGTCCCAGTCCACCACGCACCTCATTCCTAAACTTCTAACAGATACAACATAAACCGATCCTTCAGCCTCATATGAGCTCTCAGACACGTTCAACATTAACCTGTCATCGCTGTCTGAGCTTGCTGCTGTGTGCACCATCGTGCGTTTACATCTGACTGTATATATATATAGGTTTACATGCAGATGCTGGGATCCTGGACGGTGCAGCTGGAGCGCTGTGCCCGCAATGACGTCACCCATCATTTGGCGGGACTTGAAGAATCCGCGAGAAGATCCAGAAAATTGTCAACATTGAAGGCAGATTAATGGTTATCAAAGTACAAATATCCAAAATCAGTTCAGTAACGGTTTTCAAGGGGACAATATGTACTCAGATTGATGGGTTTGGATGATGGGAGAAAACCGTGTCACAGGCTCTTTAAGGGAAGGAAGGTGAATACCCGTCATTTAAAAAAAGTAGAGATAAACAAATCCCACTTGTTAAACCTATAAAAGAGGGGCAAAGGGGCAGCTCTCTGAATGCCGATAGGCAGGAGAGAGGGCACGCCGTTTAGTCCCTGACATTACTCAATCTGACAGAACAGCAGTACTGAATGTGTAAGAGAGGAATGGGAGACATCCCTCAAATAAAAACGAATAAAAGAACAGTGGGAAGACCAAGATGCAGCATTGCAAATGTCTTCCACTGTCATTCCTCCATGCAACGCCATAGAGGTTGAAATTCCTCTGGTGCTGTGCGCTTTGATGTTTTCTGGGGGATCCACCCCAGAGTAGACATGCGCCTGTGACACAGCCTCACCCAACCAGTGTGACAGCCGCTGTGCAGATAGAGGCTGCCCTATTGAGCGCTCTCTGTAATGCACAAACAGACGCTGAGACTTGCGCAACGTGGCTGTGCGTGCAATATAACATGACAGTGCACGTATACGGGACAGAGGAGATGAGATGTGGCTTCTTCCTCTGATGTGTGAGGAGGAGGGAAGAAACCATCCAAAGTGATCCCTCTCGATCTAAAAGAGCTTGTGATCACCTTTGGCATAAAAGCCGGGTTAGGGTGCAAAACAGCTGAGCTGCCATCTCCTTGGATCTGGAGACATGACGGAGCCACAGAGAGAGCAGACACATCACTCACCCTTTAGCTGATGTCAGAGCCAAGAGCAGAGCTACTTTGGCTGACAAGAACTTCAGGGGGACCTGATCTAAAGGTTCAAATGGAGCTTTCCTCAGTGCGCGTAACACTAAGCCAAAACCCCATTGAGGCGCCAAAGCGCGTGACACATGTCTGAGTCTCTGTGCTCCCCGTAGAAAACGTTTTGTCAGAGGGTGACTAAACACCGTGCTGACCCCAAACCTACGTGGCAAGATGAAATGGCAGCAGCATATGTTTTTACCGTGCTATAAGCCAATTCCTGTCCAGCAACAGCTGGAGGAACGACAGCACGAGGCAGGGGGGCCAACGGGGTCCAGGCTTCTCCCTATACACACCACACGGAACGCTGTCCATTTGGCTGTGTAGGATGTGTGTTCAGCAGCTGCGCTGATCGAACACCTCCCTGGCGATTTATGTTGGCCGCCGCTGCTTTGTTCTCTGTTTGAATCAACATATGTTGATTGTACAGCCACGGGACGAAGTGCTGGAGCACTTTCCATACGGAGAGTAATTCCAGCACGTTTATATGGAGAGACATGTGACCCGGCCACTGTCCCCCCACTGCCTGAGACATGCACGTTCCTCAACCTGCGAGAGATGCGTCTGTGAACACTGCGGTGTGTGACGACACTCTGCTCAGGGGCACCCCCACTGACAGGACGTGAAGATGTTTCCAGTGGGTCAAATCCAAAACCACGGAAGGAGGAATGTACACCATGCGTCTCCTCTGACGCACGGGGTCGATGCACAGGCGAATAAACCACCTGGAGTCTCCTCACTGTGAAGGAGACCCAGGGGGATCACCACGTGACCAGCTGATATCATGTCTAACAGCTGCATCACGGAGAGGGTTGTCACCGCCCCGCGGGGTGTGACACGCCGGAGGAGAGCTGTCACTTTCTCCCCTCTCCGCTGTGAGAGTCGCGCTCTCATGCGGGCTGAGTTCAATTCCACTCCCAGTTAAAAAGATAACCTGGGAGGGACGAGGACAGCTCTTCTTCCAGTTGATAATGAAACCCAGGTTTGACAGATGAGATACGAACTGTATCGTCTGTAAGCCGCTTCCTCCCTTCCTGGAGCGAGCCAGCCACAGCCGGTCGTCCAGGTAAAATAAAACTCATCCCCATTCTGAGTAGCTGCTCCAACCGTCTCCACCCACTTTGAAAAAGTGCTTGGAGCCAGGAATGAGAAACGCAGGAAATTCTGTGTTTCGGGATGATGGTTACGTGGAGGACTGCATCCTTCAGGACTATGGATGTGCCCCTGGTGAACACTCCAGAACCTGTTTGATCGTCAGCATGGGAAAAGGCCATTCCCTTGTTGGACACTAACAGATCGAGCATGGGTCTCATTCCCCCCACCCGTCTCCTTCGGGACCAGAAAATACCGGGAGTAAAAAAACCCAGATTTTCTCATGAGGAACCCTGGAAAAAAGCTTCCTTTTAACAAGAGTTCCTGCCGCTCTGCACGGAGCGCGAGACACTGTTCCCGGGATAACAGGGTTCCCTGTATCCCGTAGAACTGCAGGGGGGAGAGGCGAACTGCAGAGACTACTCTCTGCCCATCCGCCTGCTCATCCATCTGTCCATCAGACACACGCGCCGCCACCCTGAGTACCATACAGTACTCTGATAGCGCCGGGTGTACATTCTCTGGATGTGCTGTGGTTGGTGGCAAACCATGACAGAGCCCTCCACACGCTGCATTCCACACATTCATTATGTCGCCGTTTAGGAGAAGACTCGTAAACTGCGCGTTCACGCTCAACATCACTAAGGGATGAGCGGAGGTGTGTGCAGTGCTGTCCACACGAGGTGTAATAATGGCCCTCCGTGGGCTTATTACGACCATGGGTAGGAGGTACGTCTGAGACAGAGGAAAAATCCGTGCTGCCTAAACCCAAAAAGTTTAAAGGTAGACGGATTGAATAGTACGCCCAGCTGTTTTATTAACCGATAAGTTAAAAAACCCAGCCGGCTTAGGCAGCGAGCCATGCTGCCAAGTAACCAATAGACTATTGGCAGCCGGCTTAACCGGGGAGCCTTGCTGCATATTATATTCCATCTGTCCATTGAACACACGCGCCGCCACTCAGCGCGCCAACCTGCTCTGGATGTGCTGTGGTTGTCATGGTGACGAGCCACGCCAGAGCCCTCCAGACGCTGCACCTCACACAGGCTCTCATTATGTCCACTAACACATTTTCCTGTCAAACAACAGTAAAGCGCCGGCAGTCTCTTCACAGACGCCTGCACTTCACTGCCATACCACAGTACTATAACAGTAATTGCTTACAGTGTTAAACTGGACACCGAGGTGCGTTCATGCTCAACAGCCCTATGGGATGAGCGGAGCTGTGTGTAGTGCTGTCCTCACTGTAATAATGGCACTCGTGGGCTCATTACCGTGTGTAGGAGGTAGGTTTGGGACAGAGGAGAAAAACCGAGCTGCCTAAAAATAGGTTTTAAAGACAGCCTATTTATGCAGCGAGCCATGCTGCCTATAACCGACAGGTTAGGGGCAGCCGGCTTACCCGTTGGGCCTTGCTGCTTATTATTATTCATCTGTCCATCGAACACACGCGTCGCCATTCTGAGTAATATTCTGAGAGCGCGCGACATGCTCTGGATGTGCTGTGGTTGTCATGGTGACGAGCCACGTCATAGCCCTTGCCCGTGAAGCAACCCAAGAGGGGCCCGGACCGAAAAGCTGCGAGGGGGCCTCCACACGCTGCATCTCACACCAGCTCTCATCCTGTCTCTGTTTAGGAGAAGGCTCGTAAACTGGACATTGAGGCGCGTTCACGCTCAAACCCGCTTGAGGAATGAATGGTGTGTGGAGGCATATCTGTGACAGAGGAAACAAGCCCGTGCTGTCTAATCAACCGCCAGGTTTTAAAGACAGCCCGTTTGTGCCGCGAGCCCTGTTGCCTAATAACCGACAGGCTATGAGGCAACAGTTTATGTCATCCGGAGGAGAGCTCTCCTGAACCGGGGGAACGGGGAGATCTCCTTCGGCGACTGCCTTTCCGATGATCTCCGGGAGTTCCTGGAGAATACCGCCTATACGGCAGAGCCTAGATGGCGGATAGTGTCAGGGCCCCGCCCTGTCTCCCCTGTCCGGAGGAGAGGGAGGATGGGGCCAGGGGGAAATGTTTGCTTTCTAGTAAACAGCTCTGAAAAGAGCTTGTGCCTGTACAGTGCTTCTGCAACGGAGTGCTGAAGAAAAATGGGAGCAGTTGAACGGGCCATCTTCCTATGTATACGGAAGTGAGGCCGGAGGTGGGGTCCACTTCATAGGTGGGCGTGGATTAAGTCTGTCAGTGCTGCACACGTGCAGTGGGATTACCCAATAGCGATAGCCTTAGAGGGCGAAGCCTCATACGAAATAGAACCTTTCAGACTGAATCTATACAAATTTAAAAAATAAATGTTGGAGCAAATATATTCCCTTTTTTTGCACGATACCATCATTTGTAGGAGAGTAGGCTTACTGGTGAGAGTGACACGACTAAACAATGAACTGAAATATGTTTTGTTCGGGCTGAGGAGTAATACTTTTGGCTTTCTGGTGACACGTGGTGGCAGACAGTATTACAAATACACACACAGATTCCCCCGTCAGATGACCCTTGATCTGTTGCTGAAATCAAACCAATTGTACCGTGAAGTCATCAGATGATTGAGCAAATAAACAAACAAGCAGTGAAGCCGGGAATGCTAATTTACCATAAAACCCAATAACACAGAAGCACTTTGTCACAATCGCAGGTGTTTGCTTCAAATACGGTTGACATCAACTGAAAAATACTGATACTCCTCTCCGCTAAACAAATAGCAGAAACTCTTTTCAAAATAAATGATCACGTATTATGCCAAGGACACACTGGATACAACAGAGTATGTCCATTTGACCACCTTTAATTCACCAAAAAACCAAATAAATAAAGAATTTTCATTTCTACAACATCCATGAATCTTAGTTGTTTTTCTTTTCACTGCTCACTCATCTTAACATGAATGTGAGTTGAAGCCTGCCCTCTGATGGCCTAACAAATGTGTCCGTTCAAAAGAGGCAAACATGCGTCAACAGTCAGCGAGACGAGGGAATAACAATTAGAACATGCCGTTTTAAAACTCAAACAGCAGACATACAAGGTGCCAGTTGTGTTCCTTCAGTCGGCGAACACTGGGTCGCGACTTGTGACACAGCTCGGTTATCTGCGGGAGTGATCGGCTTGTTCCCTCCCTCATCTTAAACATCTGCCAGTCACACAAACGCTCCTGTTAACTCCTCAGACATGTGCCAAATAAACATCATTAAAATCTGGCGGCGGCTGCCCCCATGCGATACCCGCCATGCGTGTCGGGTAAACACCACAACAGCTCATTAGCATCAAAAGTCATCAAATCACAGTGTGTGAGTGTGTGTGAGTGTGTGTGTGTGTGTGTGTGTGTGTGTGTGTGTGTGTGTGTGTGTGTGTGTGTGTGTGTGTGTGTGTGTGTGTGTGTGTGTGTGTGTGTGTGTGTGTGTGTGTACATTTCTTATATGTGTTTGTGTCTATACTCACAGAGCAGTTGTATAAATACAGTAGGAGGAAAATCTACATGTTCGTGTCTCGTGTGTGTTCATGTGTGTGTGTGTGTGTGTGTGTGTGTACACCCAATCATCTGCACTTCATGCATCAGTGCCTGCATGTATGTGGCTTCGAGCGATGGGGGGGGGGGGGGGGGGAATAGTTCATTGTGCAATGAGCACATTTCTGTTGAAATATTTACGTGGCCCCTCGGTGGGGTGCAGCAGGTTGGACCCGGTCGAGCTCGAGTGAGCTAAAATGGGAGCGTAAGAGTTGTGCTTTGTTGAGGTCAGTGGCTCCGAAACCTCTGCAGAGGGGTGCAGATGTTGAAATAGCCACGTCTGAAGGTTTAGAAAAAGTTACAAAAAGCCTTGGATATGTCGGGTGGAGGATGTTTAACTTGCAAATAGAGGTTTAATAAGAAAAGGGGGTGTTACTGTATGGTATCCAACAATGTTTTTTTCATTGTACATCTTCTCTGTGTACATTGCCCCGTGCCCATTTTTCCTTTTAAAAGCAGCCTATATTTTAAAAATTAAGGACTACTTTAACCAGCAAATTAATACACATTTGGTGTATGATTTATGGCAGCAGGACATGGTCTTCCGGTCACATTTGAGTCACGTTTATGTATCACTAAAATATTTAAAACGTTTAACTAAAAGGAATGCCCTATTCTTGACAACCATCAGATTTTTTGGCTTCGACATCAGTTATTTCAAAAGAAATGGCTATACAATGATAAATCATTTTGTCTTAAATCGCACATTTAAGTAACATGCTCTATGAACCCCAACAAATTGGAGCCTGTTAAACATATTGGTGCATTCACCTATGATACCATTAGAATTGATAGAAACGAGGTAACATTTGCTAACAAAAACGACAATAAGCTACTGGTCCCAACCAAGTAAGACTGCTGGTGCCTTTTGCTGTTCATGAGCATTTACTCTTTTAATGATTTCAGAATATGTCATTCTAGCTTAGACTAAGCCAATATGGAGCGTGTTAAATCATGGGAAGTAATCCAGTGTAGTTACATAATGGGTCAGAGTACCACAGCCTGATGACTCTTACAAAAGATTTACCAGACAATAAAGCCAAAGACAGTTTAATGTAAAACAAAGAAGAGCAAACAAAGAACGCCTCATTAAAAGCAAATTCGAGAACTCAAATATGGTTTACAAATATTCGGGGTTGCCTGTGTGAGTCATCGTCAGCACGAGCTTGACTTATTCTTGATCCGAAATACATATTAAATGCATTTTGCAGCATAAACTGCAGTTGTACCACTGTTAAAATCAAATGTTTTATTATACCATAAGCTCGCAGCACAGCACACAGACTTCCACTTCTCCACTTTAACAGTCTTCATTATACAGCAAACAGCTGGAGGCCTCGGGGAAGGTCGTGAGTGTTTATGTGCAAGTGTGTGTGTGTGTGTGTGTGCGTGCACGCAAGTCCTGAGGGGATGTTTTGGACCTAATTGGCACCGGAATGTCAAATGTTCCCGTGAACCAAGCTGGCACCCCTGTACGTTAAAACTCCCCGTTCCCAACAAACGAAGCGACGCATGAATGTGAATAAGTCTGCCGACCCCTGAGTGACTTTTAGCATCTCAGTGCTGCAGGCAGTGAGGATGGAGGGATATCAACATCTAGTTTGGTACAATGGACATACAAAAAGTACTGTGACTGGTATACAACCTAAAATGAGGCCAACATCTATAAATTACAATAATGTGATGATTTTCTGCCACATTTATCTCTCTGATTGTGACATATATAATATATAAGCTGCTTATTCATGATGTGTCTGTTTGTACAAACTCAGCGGTAACAATTGCATATGATAATGAATCCTCCCTACATGCTCCGCAGATTCCATGATCCGATTAGACTTTGAAACACCTCGCTGGATAAATTTAGCTATTAATGAGCAGAAAAACGATTTTTCTCTAAACTACTATAACTCCTTAATGAGTTAAGATGCAGAGCTCCCATTAATACTGGCCATTATGTGGAGAAGAGTATGCTGACATAGAATTATTTGCTAATGAACGTGAATTAGCTTAATGAATGGCCTCATTAACATATCTACTTATGTTCAATATATCACAGGGATATGGTTGATGGACATTGAGCAGCTCAAGTGCCTCACATATTATCATTCTACTAATTTATATGGCATACTTTAATATCTTATAACATGTTCTACTGTCACATATGAGATATTTATTTCACATTATTAAGATGTTTTATCATAAAAAGTCTGCCCTTGTGGTTAATCTTCACAGGCTAATGTTAGTGTTTCTATTATTAGGAACTGAGTGAATATTATTAGGAAGGAAGGGTGTTAGAGAAAGGGGAGGATCATGTCTTTTTTCATCTTGAAATGATGGTAGTCTTACAGCTTCTCCAAGACTTATACTGTATACTTTCCCTGCAGATATATTCACTCCGAAGGAACAAATATATCTTTATAACCCTGCAACATATGAATAAAAACCCTCAAAGTAAAGCCTTGAAACATATTGAGCTTCCCCTGGTAGTTGGTTCAGTATAATTGATAATTCCCGCCCCCTTCATGTTAGCTGATGGGGAATGAGCTAAAACAGAGCAGCCTACAAAATAAATGTTTTTCAAAGATGTTTTTTGTAATTTTAGGTAGGACTGACATATGCGTCTAGTGTTCATTTGACTGCTAAGTAGCCTAGTTGTGGTGGATTTTAAAAGCTAGTTAGCGTACGCTAGGTAGGGTACGCTAACTAGCTGCAGCTTTTTTCGGGTGTGAGGGGGGGCTTTATACAGTACAACAACTCTGCAGTGCATTTACATTTTAATACGGGAAATAAATCAGTAACACTTTCTTTATATGGGTGTGTAATTTCCAAATAACTTGATGCCTGTTAAAAGTGTAATCTCAAAATGTTTTATTTTACCACAAGCAATATAAATAAAATATAAACAATATTTGGAGGGTGGTGTCTTTTTTAAATCACCTTACCAAAACAGGACACCAGAAGAAAAAGTGTCAATAATGAATTCCACTGTGTTTTGGTGCTAACGTCAGCAGCAAACGTTAGCATGCCAGGCTAACTAGCTCGCTATCTAGGAACTATAGAAGGCTAGTAACCTACTGAGTGGCAAGGGGCATGTCTTAAGCTAACTACAATAATTTGTAAGCCAACAAGCCGAGTTCTAATTAAGTCACAAAGTAAGAGCTTTACCATAAACCAACGCAAACTAGCTATAGCTGATAAAAGCTACAATTGTTGACTAAAGATTAGCCTTCATTTGTTTACTCCTTGTTACGTGCCAGGCAGGCTGTACTTGTGTGGTTTTCCTTCCCTCCTGTGTTTCTCTCTTCTCCCCGTCTTCTGCACAGCTAATCAGCAGTTGATCGGTATATGCCTGTGCACCTGAGTCTTATGGCTGATTGGATCCTCTCACCCTCAGCTGGCCTATCAGCAGCCAGGGCCGACCATAAAGGAGGCACCCAGGAAGTCTTCTCTCTCTCACTCTGGGCCTGTTGCTGATGAAGGAGCCTGCAGTGTTCTCTTTGTATTGTCTGACCTTTTTGAAAGTGTGTGTGTTGAGAGGTGGAGGAGTTAGGTACGTCTGGGGTACCCTGTACATTTCTCACCACGTAGCTAACTCATGTTTAGACACACTAGGTTAGCGGATTGTTGCCACCCCTGTATATTGTTTTGTCAACTTCTTCGTAGTTTAGTTAGTGAGGGTTTTTGTTTGAGTTTTGGTTTCAAAGGATAGATGTAGAGATAGGCCTGGTTTTGTTATGCTTGTTTCTTTTGTTTGGCACAATCCTTTGACTCCTCCTCCTCCTCCTCCTCACCAACAGAGTGTTTCAATGATATGTCTGTTCGGTTCGGGGTTTACACAAAATAAACCTTTTGTCAACTGTTACGCTGACTCCCTCATTTTTATTGGTTGTATGTTATTGTCTCCAGGTCCCCTAGACCTTAGTGGGGACGTAACACTCCTGATTGGAAACCATTGTTTAAAGAAATTAATAATAATTACATTTGACAGTCGTGGAAACCTAGGGGGATTGGTGTAGGGGCGTACGTTAAATCATGATCATAGAATTTCAAAATAATGCCTCCAGCCCTGTATCGGAGAATTTGAGTGTCGTTGTTGTGGACAATGCTCAGCCATTACCACCAGCCAGAGGCTTTTAGAGTTTTCTATGGCTGTTTTGTTTGTCTCCAGAAGGCCCTTCACAGCTTGAAAAAGTCTATTTTAGCTGCATTAAAACAGCGTGCCGTGTGTTTTGTGAATTAGCAAACAATGTGGCCCTGCAGACAGAAATAGCTGTCTCCTCTCAGCGTGGGCATTACCTCTCAACGCAGCTTAGTAGTTTTCGATGTGGAACAAGCGAGAAGTTCACCGGGAGGGTAAAGCTGACACTGGATCTGCATAAAATACATATCATCCAAGAAGACAAAGAGACGCTGCTGCCTTTCCTCAGAGCGATTTTCGGTGTGAATCCAATTACAAGAGCGTTGTTTTTGAACTACAACGTGCTCACTAAACGTTGATCTGTGTTCTGATCCAGATCAAGTTTGTTAGACACACCAAAGACTCTTAAATCCAAGATGGTGTTTGATTTTGATTTACAGAGAGAGGGTTAGTGGCCTACTTATTTCCCCACCGGCAGCCCTTGATACAGTATAAAATTAAACTGACATGATGAAGCACTAAACATGTCACAGGTCCGAAATGGAGGCACTTAAATATCCATTTAAGGATGCCATAAAAGTGCATTAAGATGATTTATTTCTGGATCCGTTATAATAATAGATTTATTTTGTTAGCGCTTTTACAGGTGCTCAAAGACGCTTTACAGATATAGTGAAAAGAAACCAAAAAAAGTTATCCAATGAATAAGTTATGCTATTTCATGATAATTGTTACTGGTTTGAACCTCAATATGACAATGTAAGAGAGTGTTGACACTGAAGGGTACATTCAATCTGCACTTAAGATTGAATGTACAAATTCAACAAGTGAAAACAAACTGAATTTTAGTTAAGAGTTTAAGGCCCAACTCTATTGGATTTACTTTGTTTAACAAAAGTAAAGCATCTATTCAGGGCTGATAGAAATGACTTCTATGTTTATGAATCATTCACAAACTGGTGTGAAATGCCTTTGTACAACTCTTCAGCTAGCAACCTTTTCCATCTATAAAACATGTCGCCTCTTTGAAAGTTTCTGAGTTTGGGTGAAATCTTGATTTATTATTTGGTGAAGAAAGACTGTATTACAAAAGCTGCACCATCATGAATGTCCAAATAGTGTAGTTCATGGCCACAGAAAGACGTTTTAACAGAAAGTGTATCTTGTTACGGTGCCGTTTGCAGCAGGAACTATGCAAAGTATTATTAAAGGTTTGTTGATTTATGGAAATACGTACATTTGTTGAATGTTTTTGTTCTTGGACAACAGCATTTTGTTTTTGGATGGCCACCTGTTCAAGCTAAAAAGAAACACTTTCATGTATTTGTAGGTGGTGTGTGGCGCAGTGGGTTGTGCGTTGGTGTTCGGATGAGGGGGTCACAGGTTCAAACCCCACTGCAGTCAGCATGTCGTTGTGTCCCTGAGACACTGCACCCCAAATTGCTCCTGTGGTGATTGTCCACAGTATTGAGTATGTAAGTCGCTTTGGATAAAAGCGTCTAACAAGTAACATGTAATGTATTTGTAATTTATAACCCCAGATATCAAGGGGTGTTTCCCCAGTCAAGACACTAGGCTATGGTTGTGTTAAAGAAACCAGAATTTTGTTTTACTATTGTGTGAACTTGGTGGTATTGGTGTAGGCTTCAAGTGGAAGATTTATAAGCATTTTAATAAAGTTGCTAATAAAGTTTTTACTTATCCCTCAAAACGAAAGCGTTTCCGGCACTTAACGGTGCACAGGTGTTTTAATCTAGTAGCTTGAGTGTACAGGTTTCACCACAAAGAGGTGGAATTAGGCAAAAATGAATGGAGGTTTTGATGACCATGAAGGTTGTAGAAATAAAGACTTGTAAAATGTAATATTTTGGTTGCCTTCTTAGGCCTAGTCAAAACGTACAAGGGTATTTTGAAGATGTAAAAACACACACACACCCACCCACACAAACACTGGACAGACACAAACGCACACACTCTCCCATGCCTGAAATGCCTCCATTGGACTCCTTTGTTTACGTCCTTAACATAATGACATCACTACGTAACACTCGCCTTTTCTATTGGCTAGCGCTCCAACACATTGTGCATCATCTCTAAGCGGTTCACAACAGAGACGTCTTAAAAGAGGCTCAGCAGTATGAGAAAAATAAAGACCTTTGTGACATTAAAGCATGGAGACATGTCACAGTAGAGGGACACAATACAAATATGAACCTGAACATGAGCATAATATAACCTCTTTATCCTTATGACTTCATGCCCAAGCTTATAGATTCAATGCAAATAGGATAAGGAGGATAAGTTCAATGTGCACACATCACACATACCTGACAAGGACAAGGAGACAAACTGTGTCACCATTTAGTCATGGTGAACACATGGTAATGGTACCACGTTTGGCGATGTCTCCTTGGGGTTGACTAAAAATACACGGAATCCATCAAGCAAAGCAGTGGGCGAGACAGGAGCCGGTGGATGACTGAGGTGTCATTGACAGAGCGGCTCTTCAAACTGCCTTTAACTGTATGAAGGATTGTGACACTCCCTCAATCGCCCCGTCTGGAAATAGTGCGTTTACGAACAAAGACAAAATGTGAGCGGTTCTCTCTGCGTGTTACAGAGAGAATATATTCACGAGTCAACACAGATCAGTGAGCGGGGTCTTAGGATCAGGAAAAGTATGAGTTTAAGCTTTGACAGATCCTCTGCAGGAAACCTGTGAAGCATGAAATGTGGCGTTTCTTGTGAGCCACGATTGATTTGTGTTCTTTTGAAGCTAAAGCATAGGATTTTTGTTGTAGATCTCTAACAGTGGACTGTACTCAAATACTCTACTGAAATAAAAATGTAAGGCACTGCACTTGAGTGTTTAAAAACATGTTAAAACATACGTTTACATTGATATTGCTGCAATAGTTGAATGCTTATTTGCAAGTTTAGTTGGAATAATCAAAGCTAAATCCAAATGTTACATTCATCCAACACTGCCCAATGTGCCCATGAATGACGGGTGACTTGCAATCAAACTGAATAAAAAAAAAAAGCAATACAAATACTTTTTCACTCTTTCACCTAATTTGTGTTCTATTTCAGAGGCGGTGCTTTAGCACTGGATATCTTCCGTCTCGCGCATGCGTAGGTCGAATATTTATATCAACAAAGTCACGTATGACCCCGGAAGGCATAAATTCCGGTGTTGTCAACGAGTTCAGTCCTTTTTCATCTTCTCGCTGCGCAGGTTACTGCTTTTTGAGTAGAAGCCAAGCTAGCTTATTGAAAATTAAGATTCTAGGTCATCGCTACCTGTAGCCTTGTGATCGTCTCGATCGGAGCTGCGGGCTAGGAAAACGCTCGCCCTCCAAAGGCTGCAACGAGCTAGCTGTCCGCCCTCCCAAGGGAGGGGACTGCGGTGTTCACCGCTCGGACCCTAGGAGCTCCGGACCGGTAAAGAGCGGACGCTCCTGCACGTCAGCCGGTGAGATCGCTACCATTTATCGCTGATTGTGCTATCTATTCTCAAGCTAATGAGATAACAGTGTACAAGTTAGCCGGGGGCTCTCGCTAATTTGTTACTGCGCTAGTGAAGCGCCCCCCTCTCACTACATACATTTGTTTCCTTACCTGTTCTATCGTCCAGTTAGCTGAGTGTTCTCGCTCAAGCTAACTGTTACGGCGCTAGTGAGGAGAGCGTCTCCGCCCCCCTCTCACAGCTCACAATTAGTTGAATTGTTTGGAAACAAAGAGAGGCGCGTCAAAACCCACAACCCCGATAGAGGTCGCTATTAAATGGTAGACAAGGATCAAGACGCCACCACATTAGTCAAAAGACTCCGTAAGCTGTGGATAAAAACTTCGAAGGACAAGCACAGGATTCGTGTGGATTTCAGCTCTGCTTTGGAAACGGAGAACAGACGTTCTAAAGTGCCGAGGAGGAGGCCGTGAGTAAACCATGCCGGCCCGGAACTTATGAATGAAACGCTGTTTACAACGGGATCACTTCGTCAAACAATGCAAGTACTGATGTGTGCATAGTTACGGATGTTTGACGAAAACGAAACGGGAAATTCATCCAGTGATATCCTGATGCTTACTGAAGATAATCCGCAATTGCTGTTGGAATGCTTAAACAATGAAATGCATTAACGAACTATCACGCCGTTAAGGAAGCGGACGTTAAACGAATGTTTGGCACAAAAACAGAATTCGCGAAGAGCTGTTCTTGGAAATATTAATGACTTTATTTCATGTGTCTTTCATGTCTTTCATTTTTGTAAAGCACCTTGAATTGCCTGGTGCTGAAAGGTGCGATATAAATAAACTTGCCTTGCCTTGTGGATTAAGTGAAGAAAAAATAAACAATGGATCCTGATATACCTCCAGCTGATGTTGCCGCGGCAGAGGAGATTTAAAACTCTCAGCCAATCGCGAAGAGGAAAACTTGGAGCATGCACCCGCAGAATGAATGAAATTAACCCATTACTGGTGCGAGGTGGAAATATGGAAAAGGTGGATGAAGCTGTTGCAACGTTCAAGATGTTACTCAATGAATTTATGGAATGTCATGGAATTGTTCAAATGCTTTTATCTGAGGAAATAAGGGACGCTGAGAGAATAGATTGGTGTAGAGTATTCGCATTTGGTCTCTTTGGTCCTTCTGCAGACACCGTACCGGATGTAGGGATCTACATGCGGCACACGAGTAGTGTTGTGATAACTACCAGGTGTATGTATGTTGCTCCGTTACTATCAAGGTTATTAAACCAAGTTCTATAACAAACATGACTCGTTTATGAGAACATCAAACATGGTGTCAGAAGTCAAGTCTCCGGAGTTTTTTTACGGCGGATTTTTCACGTCTGGGTGACGTTTGAGAGGACAACTAAGCCTGCTCCAACACGACGCATGCAGCTAAGCTAACATGGCGGAAGGATTCCGGAGACCCGACCCACTCGTCTTTGACGGTAACATCGCAGAGAACTGGCGAGTATTCGAACAGGAATATGACATTTTCATCGCGGCGGCACACTATGACAAGCCAGCACGCACACGAGCATACATTCTCCTCAATATAGCGGGACCAGAGGCCATCGAGCGCGAGAGGTCTTTCGTCTATCTATCACTGAAGTGAGGGGTCCTGGCGAGGATGCGCCCATCATCACTCATGCCGAGTCTAAAGAAGACCCGGAGTGTCTGAAAAGGAAATTTAGGGAAATGTGTAACCCTCAAACAAATGTCACTATGGAAAGACACAAGTTCAATACAAGGAATCAAAAAATCGGTGAGTCAATTGAATCGTATGTCAGTGCTTTAAGGATCAAGGCAAAGAGCTGCAAATTTGGGAATCTCTATGAAGAACTAACCAGAGATAGACTGGTCTGTGGTATCAGTAATGACAACTTAAGGAAAGTGCTCCTGAGAGACTGTGATTTAACACTAATCAAGGCTGTTAACATATGTCAGATCCATGAGATGACTGAAGAGCACAATAAAACGCTAGCTATGCCACAGCACTCTGCCACAAATGTGGATTCAGTTCAGACTTACCAGAGAGGAACACGAAATTCGACAACAAAAGGAAACCTCAGGCAAATGGAGCTAGCTCTATTTCCAACTGCTACAACTGTGGAGGTAGTCATGCAGCAAAGAGGGACAACTGTCCAGCAAATGGTCAACAGTGTCATACCTGCAAAAAGTGGAATCATTTCAAGAAGTGTTGCAATTCCATACAACAAGCATATAACAAGCAAGGGCCCAGGAGGATAGTTCATCAACTAGAACCTGATCAAGCTGATACAACTACAGATGAAACATTCTATGTTGACGGCGTAACACTGCAAGTAAGTGTTGACGCAACTGATGCACAGATCGATAAAAATGATGAGGCTTTTGTCACAGTGCAAATCAATGACAATGTAGTCGAGATGAAAGTAGACACTGGTGCGAAGTGCAATGTTATGTCAAAAATGTCATTCAATGTGATAAAAGGAGATAAAAAATACAGACGTGTTTTAAATCCACTAATCTTGTTGCATATGGTGGTAGCAAAATCAAAACTGCGGGTGTAGTCAGACTGCAGTGCCACCTAGTGGGAAAAGTCCACACACTGCCATTCTACATTGTAGAAGAGGATGTCCTGCCACTGCTTGGGCTACGAGCGTGCAGACGGATGGGACTAGTTTCATTCAGTGAAGCAGTTCATCAATTAAGCCCCACTGACGATGATTTTTCAGTTGAGATCCAAACAGAATACAGCGATCTCTTCTCTGATGAGCTTGGAAAGCTACCTGTGACGTACTCCATGACTCTCGACCCAGATGTAAAACCAGTCGTTCGTCCTGCACATCACATACCTGTGGCTATGAAAGACAGAGTCAAAGCTGAACTCGACAAGATGCAGGAACTGGGCGTCATCATTCCTGTCTCAGAGCCCACTGTTTGGGTGTCCTCTATGGTAGCCACTAGCAAAAAGGACAAACAAGAAATCAGGATATGCATCAATCCAAGAGACTTGAACACGGCTCTGAAAAGACCACACCATCCTATGCGTACTGTGGAAGAAGTCGCCACACACATCTCAAAAGCAACTATGTTTTCTGTATTAGATGCAAAGAGATCTTTTTGGCAGATTCCACTCGACCATAAGTCTTCCATGTTAACCACTTTCAGCTCCCCTTTTGGTCGTTACAGATTTCTAAGAATGCCATTTGGAATCAATTCTGCCAGTGAGGTGTTCCAGCGCTCCATGGAACAGATTTTCGACGGATACCCCTGTGAAATAATCGTTGATGATATCATTATTGCAGGTAAAGATGTTGCAGAGCATGATGCCAACCTGAGAAAAGTGCTCAACAGGGTCAGGGAGGTAAACTTAAGGCTTAACCCCCTCAAGTGCAAGTTCAGGCTAAGCCAAGTCGGCTATGTCGGCCATGTTTTCACCAGTGAAGGACTCAAAGCAGATCCTTCCAAAACAAGTGCTATTAAGGAGATGCCAGTGCCAGCAGACGTCCCAGCCTTACAAAGATTTCTGGGGATGGTCAACTACCTTGGAAAGTTCATACCAAACTTCAGCCAGCTATCAGCTCCACTACGGCAGCTCACACATAAAGACACAGAATGGACATGGCACGAACAGCAGCAGAAAGCTTTTGAAGATTTAAAGAAACGCATGTCTTGCCCACCGGTGTTGCTGTACTACGACGTTGACAAGCCAGTGACACTTACCTGTGACGCTTCACAGTACGGACTCGGTGCAGCGTGTTTGCAGGAAGGAAAACCTGTAGCGTATGCTTCGCGTACACTAACTGAAACAGAAACCAGATATGCTCAAATCGAAAAAGAGTTGTTGGCAGTGGTCTTTGCATGTTCAAAATTCAATGACTATATCTATGGTAAACCAGTCACTATTGAAACAGACCACCAGCCCCTCGTCACCATACTAAAAAAGCCCATACACACAGCACCTGCAAGACTACAAAGAATGATGCTACGACTACAAAAGTACGACATCACTCTTGTGTACAAATGTGGAAAGCAAATGTTCCTGGCTGACACTTTGTCGCGAGCTCCCCGCAGCTCCACAGTTCAGCAAGCTGAAGAAGAGGACAACTTCGACATGATGACTGTTAACTACATATCTTCTTCTCGCTTAGAAGAGTTAGAGAGGCATACCGCTGAAGACATGACTCTGCAAACACTCAGCACCACTATCAGACACGGGTGGCCCGCTAAACAGCATAATCTTCCACATGCCGTTAGACCGTATTTTCCTTTCAGAGACGAACTGATTGTTGAAAACGGAGTCATAATGAAGGGTCACAAAGCAGTTATTCCTCTGTCACTACAGAAAGAATACATCAGCATCATGCACAGAGGACATCCTGGTGAAGAAGCTACAAAGCGGAGAGCACGTGGCATTGTTTTCTGGCCAACTATGACAGACAACATTCACACAGAAATACAGTCATGCTCAGTGTGTAACAGCACAAAACCACACCAGCAGAAAGAACCACTCCATCTGCATCCAGTTCCAGATCTGCCGTGGTCAACTGTAGCAACTGACATCTTTGAGTGGCACAATCAGCAATACTTAGTGCTAGTGGACTCATATTCAGGCTGGTATGAGATAGACATGCTTCGTGATATCACTGCAGCAACAGTCATTGCAAAGCTGAAAAGACATTTCTCAGTTCATGGAGCACCTCACACCCTCATGTCAGACAATGGGAGGCAGTTTACTAGCCAGCGTTTTAAAGACTTTGCTTCACAGTGGGACTTCACTCATATTACCCTCATATTACCAGCAGCCCTGAGTATCCCCAGTCCAACGGACTAGCTGAACGGGCTGTGCACAGTGCTAAGCAACTCATGGAGAAATCTCATAGAGATGGAACTGATGTTTTTCTCAACCTATTAAACATCAGGAATGTACCACGTGACGCAAAATTAGGATCTCCTGCACAGAGACTGATGTCGAGACAAACACGTACAACACTCCCAGTCTCGGTGAAGCTGCTTGAGCCACACATGCGTCATCCACAAGAGGTAAAAGCCCAGCTTCTAAACAAGAGGCTGTATCAAAAACAGTGCTATGATAAGTCAAGCCGACCACTACAACCTTTGATGGAAGGACAGGTTGTTAGGATGCAGACCCCACAAGGTTACAACAGGACTGGAATGATTCAAGAGATTTGCAAGGAACCCCGGTCATACGTCGTCCACTCAGACGGGAAGCTGTACAGAAGGAATCGTAGGCACATTCTGCCTGTAGCTGAGCCCGTCCCGTCACATACCTCCACAAGCGACACTGATCATCAGGACACAGGACTTGAGTTCACAGATTGTAACACACAGGAATCACTGAACAGTGAACACATGAGGGCTGATGTTCCCACAGCTAAACTGCTGCCAGACACTCCTAAGAGCGTCTACAGGACACGCTCAGGCCGTGCTATCAAGCCTAATCCCAAATACAGAGACTGAAACTTTGTCATGTATGCATAAGCATACCACTCTGAGAACAATGACTCTAAACTGTTAGTTCACACAGTTATGCCATATTGAGGCCTAAAGTTTTGTTGCACAGTGCAAATGTATTCTATTCTAGTAATCTACTTGTTACGGTAGTAATTACTGAGTTAAATGCTGCACTCCTTCTTTGAGATAGCCTCTGTGTTCATCAGTTACTAAATGCACACATAGTTTGATAATGTGTACATTTGCAGCATCCTGTATGTTCTGTCATATGTGCTCAGTATAACAGTTGTGTTCACTACTGTAGGAAGAGCTAAAGAAAGGGGATGTAGAGTATTCGCATTTGGTCTCTTTGGTCCTTCTGCAGACACCGTACCGGATGTAGGGATCTACATGCGGCACACGAGTAGTGTTGTGATAACTACCAGGTGTATGTATGTTGCTCCGCGTTACTATCAAGGTTATTAAACCAAGTTCTATAACAAACATGACTCGTTTATGAGAACATCAAACAATTGGTATGAACCAAAAATGTCTGCATTCACGAATTTCCTTAAGGATGTGGAAATGTGGAAAAGCTCTCAAATGGATCCTCAGATACTGATTGAACCCCATGACAGTGTTTCCAATGCATCAACCAGGAGGAGCTCAAAAGCAGGATCAGCAACTTCTTCTGCTTCCTCAATCCACCTCAAAATGGCCACAGAAAGAGCTGCCCTCCTTGCCCGGCCAGCAGGATTAAAAGAAAAGCATGCACTTGAAATGGAAAAGGCTCAACTGCAAGCTCAACTGCAAGCTAGATCCGAACGGATAGAAATGGAAGCCAGGCTAGCTGAGTCTGATGCAAAAATGAAAGTGGAGCACTTTGAGACTGGTTCACAAAATCCAACACAAGGCAAATATGATGGCATGAATGACTATTTAAAGGACTACAGATTAAAAACACATGTCAATGGATGCAGAGCCGTCTCCAATTTCCTTTGCTGAGTTCGGAGCCATTCCCAAGACACCACTTCAAAGGCTTCTACACCAACAACCAAGACCACCAGAAAATATTGATAATGCAAACCAAAGCTCTCAACACACAGCTAGAGATGCAGGAATTACAGGGACAAATACTAATGACAATTTCCTGACTGTGATGCAAAGACAAAATGACATTGTTAATTTACTTGTACTTCAACAAAAACAAGCATCACTGCCCACTAGGGAAATCCCAGTCTTTGATGGCAATCCCCTGAATTATCAAATATTTGTGAGGGCATTTCAACATGGCATTGAGGAGAAAACCACCAGTAACCAGGATCGATTATATTACCTGGAACAATATACGTCTGGAGCCTGCAGGGAACTGGTGAGAAGCTGCCTTCACATGGATGCTAATGGTGGCTTTGCTGAAGCTAAGAGACTGCTAAAAGTGCATTTTGTCGATGAGCTCAAGATAGCAAACGCATATATGGGAAAAGCTCTCAACTGGAACACTATAAAGGCAGAGGATGGAAAGTCACTGTACTCACTGTTATGCACTTTTTCTGAGAGGCTGCTGTAATGCAATGAGGGATCTGCAGGACATGGAGGAGCTGGACCTGCCATCCAACCTACGGCTCATTCTTTCAAAGCTACCTTACAAACTAAGGGAGAAGTGGAGAACAGCAGCTTGTGATATTCTGGAGCGGAGCCATCAAAGAGCAAGATTACATGACCTTGTTGTATTTATTGAAAGACAAGCTAGAATACTTCAAGACCCTCTCTTTGGTGACATTCCCGATCAACTTAACAGTACAAAGGCGGCTTTCAAGACCAAGACTCTTGTTGATTCATATCGAAATAAGAGCAAAGGGAGCAGTTGTGCAACCACAGTGGCTATAGTGTCAGACAGCCGTGCAGAGAAACTCAAAGAAGACAAATATCCTGTTAAAAGCTACATGTCCTCCACTAACAATGACACCTCATGTACTTTTTGTACAAGTAAACATCCTTTAGCTGAATGCCATAAAATACATTCAATATCTCATGAAGCTAAAATTGAGTTTCTGAAAGAGAAAGGACTATGCTTTGGCTGCCTGAAGGTGGGGCACTTGAGCAGGAACTGTAACAGGAGAATGACCTGTCAAATCTGTCATGCAAAGCACCCAACTATTCTGCACATTAAAAGATCTTCAAAGCCTGAAACTGAGAACTTTAAACATGATAAGGCAGAGCAGCAGAGTGGGGGAGCAAGGCCTGATGAGACATCCATCAGCAGTGCTCTTGTTTCAGTAGGAGAAGGTGAAGGAATCGGGGCTGGTAAAGACAGCATACTTGCCATAGTGCCAGTGAAGGTGAAACTCTGCAATGGAAATAAAAGCATACTGACCTATGCATTCCTGGACCCTGGTAGTACCCACACATTTTGCACAGAAGGGCTCATGAGGCAGCTTGGTGCTAGAGGACGGAGAACTGAAGTCCTTCTTCAAACGATGGGAACAGAGAAAACAGTCAGGAGTTTTGAGGTAACGGGTCTAGAAGTGGGCAATGTGGAAGATGGCACATATATAAACTTGCCCAAGGTTTACAATCCCTGTTACCGAAAGAAACATTCTTACCCAGGCGGACCTCAAGAAATGGCCTTATCTGCAGGACATCCAAATAAAAGAAATAGATGCTGACGTGGGACTTCTTATTGGAGTAAATACTCAGTTATAAATGGCCCATATGCAGTGAAAACACTGTTAGGATGGGTCGTTAATGGTCCACTTAACGCTTCCATAGATCTAGATGATGAAACCCCCGTGGCATTAGTGAACAGGATCTCAATTGTTCACCTTGAGAAGCTAATTGAAAGACAATATATTAACGACTTTCCAGAGAAAGAGTATGAAGAGGAAAGACAAATGTCAGCTGATGACCGAAAGTTCATGCAGATTGTATCAAGCTCGGTTTCTCTTAAAGATGGCCACTACAATTGACCTCTTCCTCTAGATAATCCAAACATTATCATGCCAAACAACCGCCAAATGGCAGAGAAACGAGCAATGTCACTACAAAGGAAATTCCAGAAGGATCAGACCTATGCAGCTGAGTATAAAGGCTTTATGAGTGACATTATCAAAAAAGGATATGCAGAGAAAGTACCATCGGACGATCTACATGTGGAAAACGGCAAAGTGTGGTATACTCCATCATGGTGTCTATCATAAACGTAACAAAACGATTCGTGTGGTCTTTGATTGTGCATCATCCTATAAAGGCAAATCCCTCAACAGTGTACTCCTTCAGGGCCCTGACTTGGCAAACTCATTGATTGGTGTTCTACTCAGGTTCCGTCAAGAGCCCATCGCCATTATGGCATATTGAGGGGATGTTTCACCAAGTGCGTGTAAACGAGGAGAACATACACTTGCTGAGATTCCTGTGGTGGCCTGAAGGAGAAACCAGCACAAATCTGGAGGAATACCGGATGAGGGTCCATCTCTTCGGAGCCGTTTCCTCTCCAAGCTGCGCAAACTTTGCATTGCGAAGAACAGCTGAGGACAACTGTGGCCAATTTGATGGAGAAGTGGCAGAAACAATCAATGTGGATGATTGCCTCAAGTCGCTAGCAAGAGAAAATCAAACTATAAGCCTTATTACGTCTCTCAGAGAAATGTGTTCCCTTGGTGGATTCAAACTGACGAAATGGATAAGTAATAGTCGAGTGGTGCTAGCATCCATCCCTGATGAAGACGAGGCTAAACAGGTGAAAAACTTGGATCTGGACAGGGATAAGCTGCCACATGAAAGAGCACTAGTCACTAGCACTAGCACTTGAAGAATCTCGTTTAATTTGGCATATTACTCTCAATGAATATAAGAAAGCACTGCGTAAAGCGAGAGCAGCCTACTACTCTTCATTAATAGATGAGAATAAGAATAATGCAAGATTTCTTTTCAGCACTGTAGCCAGGCTGACAGAGAGCCACAGCTCGATTGAGCCTTCTATTCCCATAGTACTCAGTAGTAATGATTTTATGTGCTTTTTTAACGATAAAATTGTTACTCTTAGAAACAAAATTAATGACCTCTTGCCTTCGACCAGTATAGTGTTATCAACAGAATCGTAAGTTCTAATATTACACTAGATAGTAAACTAGAATGCTTTTCAGCCATTAACCTTGAACAATTACATTCAATGATTCTCTCTTCTAAACCATCAACGTGCATGTTAGACCCAATTCCAACTAAGCTGTTGAAGGAAGTTTTTCCATTAATTAGCACTTCTTTATTAAATATTATGAATATGTCTTTATTATCAGGCTATGTTCCACAATCATTCAAAGTAGCAGTGATAAAACCGCTTCTTAAAAAGCACAACCTCGATCCAGAGTTTTTAGCCAACTATAGACCTATTTCTAATCTTCCGTTCCTCTCAAAAATTCTTGAGAAAGCGGTCGCAAAACAGTTGTGTGATTACTTAAAAAACAATGATTTATTTGAAGATTTTCAGTCTGGCTTTAGAACACATCATAGCACAGAGACAGCTCTGGTTAAAGTCACAAATGATATTCTAATAGCCTCAGACAAGGGACTTGTCTCTATTCTTGTTTTGCTCGATCTTAGTGCTGCATTTGATACTATCGACCATGATATCCTATTGCAAAGACTAGAGCACTTAGTTGGCATACAGGGAACTGCTTTAGGCTGGTTTAGGTCCTATCTATCTGAACGCTCTCAGTTTGTACGTGTTAACGATGAATCTTCCACGCAAACCAAAGTTAGCCATGGAGTGCCACAGGGCTCAGTGCTCGGACCTATTTTGTTCACATTATATATGCTTCCGTTAGGCAATATTATAAGGAATCATTCTGTAAACTTTCATTGTTATGCGGATGATACTCAACTATATTTATCAATCAAGCCTGATGAAATTAATCATCTAAATAAAATTCAAGACTGCCTTAAGGACTTAAAAACGTGGATGACCTTAAACTTTTTGATGTTAAACACGACCAAAACTGAAGTTATTGTACTTGGCCCGAAGAATCTACGAAACAAATTATCTAAAGACATAATAACTATGGATGGCATTAATTTGGCCTCCAGTGAGACTGTAAGGAATCTTGGTGTTATATTTGATCAGGATTTATCCTTTAACGCCCACATAAAATCAATTTCAAGGACCGCCTACTTCCATCTACGTAACATTGCAAAAATCAGGCATATCTTGCCTCAAAACGATGCAGAGAAACTAGTCCATGCATTTGTTACTTCTAGGCTGGATTATTGTAACTCTTTATTATCAGGGAGTACCAAGAAGTCAATCAAGTCGCTTCAGCTGATTCAAAATGCTGCGGCTCGTGTACTAACCAGAGTTAGGAAAAGGGACCACATTACTCCTGTTCTGGCTGCCTTACACTGGCTCCCTATAGAACACAGGATAGAATTTAAAATTCTTCTTCTCGCCTACAAAGCCCTTAATGGGCAGGCGCCATCTTACCTTAAAGAACTCATTATACCCTACTGTCCTACTAGGGCATTGCATTCCAAGAATGCAGGGTTGTTGGTTGTTCCTAGAATCTTTAAAAGTACAATGGGAGCCAGAGCCTTTTCTTATCAAGCTCCACATTTGTGGAATCAGCTTCCAGTTTGTGTTCGGGCGGCAGACACCCTATCCGTTTTTAAGAGTGCGCTTAAGACCTTCCTTTTTGATAAAGCTTATAGTTAGGGCTGATTAGATTCAGCCCCTAGTTTTGCTGATATAGGCTTAGTTTGTCGGGGGACATCTTACTTCTTCCTTCTCTCTGTCTATACCCGTGTACACTCATGTTCCGATTAACCCAGCTTCCCCAAATGTCTTTCTTTTTGGTGTCTATATACGCTGGGATCCGGAGTCATGGATGATCCTGCGGTCCTGTGTCCTGGATCGCGAGCGCTGGATCTTGAGTCGTGGCTGTGGTCCTGGATCATAGGTCCTGGATGGATATCCTCGTGGATTCATCTTCCTATTATACACACATGCATTTCCAAACATTTGGACTACCTATGTTGCAAATGTATTATCTTTTCAATTTACACACGGCATCTATTGCACGTCTGTCCGTCCTGGGAGAGGGATCCCTCCTCTGTTGCTCTCCCTGAGGTTTCTCCCATTTTTCCCTTTAAACTGGGTTTTCTTTGGAAGGTTTTCCTTGTACGATGTGAGGGTCTAAGGACAGAGGGTGTCGTATTGTCATACTGATATTCTGTACACACTGTGAAGACCACTGAGACAAATGTAACATTTGTGATATTGGGCTATATAAATAAACATTGATTGATTGATTGATTGATTGATTGATTGATTGATAGTCTAGGGATGTACTGGGACATTGAAAATGATATATTCAGTTTCCGTGTGACTGTGAACAACAACACCCTTACAAGAAGGAGTATACTTTCCACTGCAGCATTTCAAAGAGGAAATTGCCTTGCTGGAAAAAGGAAAACAGTGCAATAGAGGAAGCTCCCTATACAAGCTGGACCCTATCATTGATGCCGGGCTTCTGAGAGTTGGAGGAAGAACTAGAAAGATGGCTATGCCAACTGAGGTCAAACATCCAATGATTCTACCGAAACATTCTAATATCTCCAAGTTGATATTAAGCCACATCCATAATCAAGTTGGTCACTCAGGAAGAGGTCACATGCTCTCCAAACTCCATCAACGTTACTGGCTATCCGCTGCTAACTCTTCAGCAAGGAGGATCATAAAGAACTGTGTTTTGCAGACGCCTACAGGCTAGAGCTGGAGAGCAGAAAATGGCCGATCTCCCACTTGATCGAATAACACCTGATCTTCCACCTTTCACTCATGTAGGCATAGACTATTTTGGACCCATCGAGGTGAAACGTGGCCAAGCTCATGTCAAAAGATGGGGAGTAATCTTTACCTGCCTGGTAAGCCATGCTATCCACCTGGAAGTTGCCAGTCATTTGGATACAGCTGCATGCATAAACGCTCTACGTCGATTCATCTGTCGTCGAGGCACAATAAAGAGCATCAGAACAGATTGAGGCACCAACTTCATCGGCACACAAAAGGAACTGGAGGAGTCTGTAAAACAACTGGATAACAACAAAATCAAGCAAACACTACTCAAAGAAGGAATTGATTGGACATTCAATCCCCCCTCTGGAGCTCACCATGGCGGAGTGTGGGAAAGGCTAATACGACTAAAAAGATCCTCCATTCTGTCCTGAAGGAACAAACATTGGATGATGATGCTCTGCACACAGCTTTGTGTGAGGTTGAGGCAATAATGAACGATAGGCCAATCTCAACAGTGACAAATGACCCAAACGACCTTGAACCCCCTAAACGCACCAGGAGCGTCTGCGCTGCGTTACGGCCGCGCCGCAGCGTTCGCAAAGATCGCGGCCACTCTAGTCAATGGGTGCTATTCCACCAGACTCGAAGCGTCCCAGAAGCTCCTCGCCACAAGGAATTTCTAAAATATAGGATGAATCCTATTTTTGGCGCGGCGCAGGCAGGAAGTGATGAAAATCACCTTGTTGTCTGCTTTGCTGGTTGAGGGGGTGCACCCAAAACCGGGTCCTTCTCCTCCACCCCACCACCGTCTTTCAAGTAGAATACATGCCAGCGTTCTCCTCCGGTTTACAGGCACTGTAAATTATATATATATATATATATATATATACACACAATAATTATGATGATGGATGCATATTTTTTTACCACTAAAATACAGCAACACATCTTTGATTCATGTCGTTTATAACTGGAATATTACAATTATTATTAACTGTGTCTGTAGTCTACAACACAACAACATAGGAAATAACAACAATAAACACGATTTAAACAGACACAAACATAAACCATTTGACTACATAGCCTACTACTTGTAGAAGTACAAAATGTCCAGGAAATATTCCAAAATCAACAACAACTGCGCGGCTGCACACACGACGCTCCGCTTCCGCAACGTTTTGAAACGCGCCTGGTGGGTTAGGTCGCAGGAGGAGGTCGCAGCCGCAGCGCAGCCCCGCAGCGCAGCCCCGCAGCGCGGCGCAGACGCTCCTGGTGCGTTTAGGGGGTCACACCTAATCACCTACATCAGTTAAGAACAAATCCAATCTTGCCCCCAGGACTCTTTCAGAGAGGATCTGTACTACTTACAGAGAAGATGGAAACGGGCGCAATACTATACCTTGCTGACCTGTTTTGTAAGCGCTGGACCAGGGAATATCTTCCTTTGATGCAAGAACGGCACAAA
Source organism: Pseudochaenichthys georgianus (assembly GCF_902827115.2). Classification (NCBI taxonomy): domain Eukaryota; kingdom Metazoa; phylum Chordata; class Actinopteri; order Perciformes; family Channichthyidae; genus Pseudochaenichthys; species Pseudochaenichthys georgianus. The sequence goes on along the minus strand of NC_047525.1, from coordinate 19,204,107 downwards.
TGGAATACTATCAAAAGAAACTTCATCCCCGAGACCTGGTCGTCATCTTTGATGAGAACGCACCGGGGAACACTTAGCTCCTGGGACGCGTAGTTAAGACCCTTCCTGGTTCAAAAGGACTTGTTAGGAGTGTCCTGGTTAAAACCAAGACAAGTACGATCGAAAGACCCATAACTAAGTTATGTCTGCTCCTGGAGGCAACCGACTGAGCCTACTAAGCCTAGCCTTTCAGTCACATGCCCCTCTGACTGTTAGACCAAAGGACTAGACTCTGACTAGAGAGATGAGAAAGGGCCCAGGACTCATTTGCGCAGCTTGAACGCGCTTTATTGACGTCATGTCGTCTACTACTATAAAAGGAACCTGTCAGTGACTACCTGGAAGTAGAGCTTAAATTGTGCCATTAAGGCTAAACTGTGCTCGATATAGAACGTGTACGAGGAAACTATGTCCTGCCCTCAACTGGATTTTGTACACTTATTTCCACAGGCTATTGGAAGTATCAGATACTACCGAAGTTCTCAGCTTGGTCACTTACCAAACAAATGTTTCCTGAGGCCACGTGCAAGACTGAATGCCAACACATCTCCATCCTCCTCCTTATTCATTGGCCGTCGAATCAACATAGAATTAAAGAATAACAAACACCCACCGTTTTTATTCCTACAGAGGTACTGAAATATCCTAAAGCAGTTATCCTATCCCTGACTTTTGACCCCCCCTGTGGAAGTCAGGAAGTAAATACCCTCTTGGCTGATTGAGCCTGTCACGAGGTCTCATAGTGACCTCTTGTGGTCGTGTGGAGATACTGCAGCTAGGAGCTAAAACTGAACAAAAGAGAAACAAACACAAGAGCAAAAATACCTTAAATTCATTTACTTAAATTAAAAAAAATGTACATTACATTATCCTTTACAATAGACATGTCTCTTACAAACTCAGTGGTTTTTGTTTTATTCACTGTACATTTCAATCATTTGTATACAAATTCCTCTTTGACAAAAGAAAATTGGAGAAAACAAAGAGGAAGTCACAGAGGACAAATGAATAAAATGCTGTAATGACTGCAGTGTTTCTACAATATCTGACTGTACCGAGTTTTATGACGCAGTCCATAAAACAGGACTGGACAGGATTCATTTTTAAATGTTATAAAATAAAATAAATTATGTTAGGCTGTTTGAAGCCTTGAGACAATGTGTCTCTGGTACAGTGAGTGCTGTACTCGGTCTTGATGATTACAATGCTTTTAAAACCCCTTAATCAACAGTAACACAGGTAAAGGAGCGATATCATATCATTAACACAACAGCGAGGACAGCAGCTTCAACGCTGGGGTACATTTAGAGGACAACACCACTGTTTTTGACAAGTTCTAATAACAGCAGGTACACTCTCAAACATATTTTGACATTTTGAGAAACATTCGTAGCTTTCTAGTATTTTTAAGCTAATATACAGACTCATTTTTATCACTGAATCTCCGTACTGGTGACTGAAAGCGCTGCTGTCAATTCAAAAAGGTTAATTGATTAAAAGCTTATTAAAAACTAAATGTCTCAAACAATCATGTAGCTACCAACGTGAGAATCTGCTTTGGGTCTGACCACACATTAATATTGTTATGTATGTGCTGCTTTTAGTGGCCTTTAAGAAACAAAAATGTCCTTTTAACCATCCCAGGTCAAACAATGTTTGTAGACAGGTGTGACAACAGCTACAAACTTGGGAATATGTGGATATTTTGTATGCTCTCACTGTTTAAAAATTATATAACGAAGGTTTACATTTTTTTTCACAATAGTTGCTAAGCTAAGCGGCTGCTAGCATTAGCTTTAACATTTCCCAAAATGTCGCACGTTTTCTTTAAAATTAGCTGGCCTTTCTCCAGTGTCCTTACAGTAATATGCACACATTGATTTCTTTAAAAAAATGTTGAAGTTTTATAATATTTCTGCTTTTCTCTGCACTCGTGAGGTCACAATAGACAAACTGTCAAAAACACTGATGTTTGCCTTTTCAGTCCACAATGACCATATCTGCTCTGTATGAAGCTCGTTTTACTTCCACTACTACACTGTTACTAAGTACTGTGATGTTAGATATGACAAATAAAATAACACACTGAGGTTTTAAAATACTGATTTTGTTGTCGCAACGATTGAAGTTTTCCTATTGGTTAAAAGGTGAGCAGAAATAGTCATGTGACTGGTGGAGGAGCCAATGAGAACAGAGTCATTTATTCAAGAACAGCAGTCCAGTCTTCATAACTCCGGAGTCAAAGGAATTCAAACTGGGTTACGAGAAAGAGAACAATTCTGTAAACATGAGCTTAGGCAGAATATGGCAGACAGAAAATGAAAGATTTGGCAAAAGAAAAATATATATTTGTACATTTAAAGTGATACATTCTGTGCTTTTCTGATCGCAGCCTTGTTAGGGTCTGCGATCAGAGTTAACAGATTACAAAAGGCGTCAGGTAAAAGCTTTAGAGACTACAACGAGCCATCAAATCACACAGTGAGACAGCGTTCACCTGCTCTAATATCCCCCTGCTCATGGATCCAATTTATTCCTCAACAAAAATAGAAAAATCCATGCCTGGGAAAGGCGGCCTCTTCATAAAAGGCCAAATCAAACGGATGGATGTCAAAGAAAATACTCCATCCTTAATTAGTTTTAACTAAAAATAATAAAGTGGTTCTATGAACTGGTCCATTGCTTCCAAGGCAACTTCATATCCAGCTAATTTGCTTCTAATGATGATAAGAGGACTTGTATAGACTTTGAGAGAAACCTTGACATTTTTAAGTCCGGGAAATAATAATTTCATGAGTGTGATTTAGAAGTATCCAGTGGGTAAAAATGACCGGAATAAAACAAAAATATAAAAGTCAAGGTCTCCCTTTTTAACAGTGTTTTTTGAAAGATTTACATATAAAGAAACTAAAGCTTGTGCTGCTGGGCGTACAGTGGAATAGCTACTCTGTCTCTAAAACCGACGAGAAATCACGACCTGCTGTCCCGTATCATATCTCCATCCCTCTCCAAAAACACAGAGACGTGTCTGATGTAATTTGGCATCGTATTTCTACACATCAAAACCATTCCGCGAGAGTAAAGACCGGCTTTATTCTCGTGAACGGCGTCTTTAAAATAAAGTGACGTTGAGACTTTCTGTTCGACCTTTATCCATATTTTTTTTAAAAAGCTTACATTGAAATGATCTGGAACAAGTGGAAGAGCACCCTACACATGTGGCATAACATATAAGTGGGAAAAAAGATTTAGATTTTAAAAATGGATTTACACAAATAAATCCACATGTTTTGGTTACTGCTTATGTGACCTCAAGCAGCTTGACCACCTTTGTATTTATGTGAAATCACCCAATCGGAAAGATTCATATGGATATTTAAGGTTTGATTTATAATTCAAAGGCTGAAATAACTCAATGTTTTAGAGGACTTAGCGGAACATAAACCAGTCGTTTCATTTCATTCAAGTACCTTGTTCTTTTATGGTCAGTTTGAAGGTTTCCTGGCTATCTGTGTACTCATACAGTGATCATTTACTATGCACTGAGACCAGCAGGATGTGAGGGCTGCTGGCTCAAGTCGACAGACAAATAGAGAATAACACAAGTGGCAGTTTGAGACTATTTGCCAACACTGACCATGGATTCCAGCTGAATTTATGAGCATTTAAAGTCGAGTCTGCAACATATATCCAGTTAAAGTTCTAGTAAAGTGCAGGGAGAATACCATCAATAGAAGAAAAACGAAAATCTCTATATATGTACAGGTTGTGCCTTGAAAAGAGAAGCGGATTAGCTTAGATCTAGTTTTAAATGGCAGTCAGTGTTTCAAACGTCTAACAGTGGTTGTGCTCTCGTCTTGGACGCAATCAGCAGCTCCAGGATCAGCAGTCCCAAAGGCTGTTTGTTACAAAGAGACATTTTCTTCAAAAGAAAGGCATTTTTAAAAGAATAAAAACATGTCACGACACGTTTCACGTACGTACACTTACGAACACCGAAGCGGATGCTGCGTACATTGTCTGTTACTTCAACAGAGAAGACTAAAACATAGCGTCGCTGCTGAAATGTGTCTAGAAAAAAGGAAAAATAATTAGACGGCAGCAGCAATGTAAACTAACAAAGGCTCTGTGACAACTTCACAGCTAAACACATCTTTTTAAAACACCTCACACTCATATAATTTAGTCGGGCTAAGCCACTCGGCACCGATCAGCCAGCTGTCTAAATATTTCAACATCAGTAGTTGTTTATGCGCTGATTTATAAAGCTAACATATTTGTTCCTACAGATGTCTGGCAGTTAAAAGAACCTCTTGTTTGTCTTCCATTTGCTTTAGGATGTTCGTTTGACGGCCAAGTTGAGCACTACTTGAAATCTTCCTACCACAGTAGAAGTCACTCCTTGACTTAGGAGAAAAAACAGAGCCACTTGACGCTATTTAAGACCATCATTTCTGCCCGCACACACTCACACATGCAAGCACGGAAAGCCAGTCAGCCAGTCAGTGAGGTGGGAGAGGAGAACCAGCTCCCCCCCCCCACAAGCCACACTGATCCTCGCTCCTCTTCAGAACTTGGATTTTTTTAATCCAACACAATCAACAAAGTGTGTGATGTAACTTAATCCCAGCTACACACACACACTCGCATGTCCCCTCCAAGCAGGAAACCACCAAGGGAGGAGGAGTGTGGTGGGTTTGTTTTTCAAGAAGTGTGTTCCAGTCCAGTTGAATCTCAGGAGGCTCTCCGCTCCACCTTAGCCCCAGTATGGAGGTCTGTTGCTGGGATACGGCTGTCTAGAGCTCGGCGGTGGCCGGAGGTTTGGTGGTGGTCATGATCTTCATGTACTGGGTGAAGATGGCCTCGAAAGCCTCGTCTCTGTGGATCATGGCACCAAACACCAATGGCTGAAGGGAAGAGAAAAGCACAGGGATCATTATTAACCACATCTCTGTCTAGTCCAGCTCAAAGCTAATAACATTTTCATCTAAAATGATATACAAAATGGACGCTTCATCTCATGTGCTGTTTTGGTTTGTGCCTTTTACGCAACGCCTTCACCGTGTTTACTTTCATTAGAACAGCTAAAGAGCGACTGCAGGCTGCTATGTTTCAACCACACACACCTCTACACACACATCGAACTGCCCGATTAATCCCCCTATTTCTCGTTTTATGAAGGAGATGTCTGGTCACAGGCACATGGTGTGTGTGTGTGTGTCCGACAACGGCATTTGTTTTCAAATGACCATAAACTCATTTACACACATCTGTACAACTCCATATGTATATGTGGGTGTTCCCAAATGAAAGAAATGTGTTTAATCTTAATGTCGTCGCACTGTCTGCAAACAAACACATATCATGCACTCTGGTACATTATTATTATACACTATTATGAATACACTATTCCGTTGTATTGGCTTTGATGCAATATTTCTTTGTGCACAGACACAGTTAGGAAAGCAATGAGACAGTGTCACGGGGAGCACCTTAGACAGACCATGTGACCCTGCTGAAGGGAGCCAGGGCAGGAGGCTCAACATGTTGATGTCAAATATTTGTGTTGTACTCCTGTTTTCACTTTGGAGCCCTTTTAGAACTTATAGCGTTATATTTCAGCGCCCCACTCTCCATTGCGGTTTATGTTGAAAAAAAAACTAAACTTTTCATAACCACAATATTTTAACTGATTTAAATGTGGAAACTGGGGTTATTTTGTATGACTTGACTTGTGACTTGCTTGACCTGAGCAATGACTTGACTTGCTTGACTCTCACCACAGTGACTTGGGACTTGCTTGAGACTTGTAGGTTAAGACTTGAGACTTGCTCATGACTTGCACATGTAGGACTTACGGCCCGTCCACACTACAGCTTCAAAAAAAGCTTGGAGCTGGGCGTGTCTGAAGCTCGACCAACAACCAATCACATGAATCTCCCAGCCCTGACACACAAGCAGCGGTTTGATTGGCTAGAGCTTGTACTGGCATATGATTTGATTGGCTGACGCTTCCACCGAAAGCTTCAGAAGCTTCAAAAGTTGAAAATTGCTCAACTTTTGCAGCCTGAAACGCCAGGAAAGCTCCGCTCTGCTTCCCACAATGCAGTTCGGCGAAAAGTGACGTCACCCCATTCAAAGTGAATGGGCAGACGCGTTGGAAACCGTTTTTGAAGCTGTCGAAGCTGTAGTGTGGACGGGCCGTTACTCCCACCTCTGTAAATCACACAGGAAGTGGTGATTGCAGCTGTTTGCGAGCTAGTAAAACAATTGTTCCTACACCTTATCTTTACACTCTGCTCATTTAGCAGAGTTTTCGACACCAGTATAGTGTTTTGTTACTTGAATAGTAAAAAAACAACAACATATGTATAACTTTAATTTGTATAATGCTGGGTTCACCACAACAACGGCAACACATCCCGTTACGAAGCGAAGGTGGAGACCACTGAGTGTGGGAAGTGTCCACTCCATTAAACGTTTGGTCTATTATGATTATAGTGCATTTTGTACAACAATTGTGTTGGAAAAATTGCCAATATCTTGAAGCTACATCAAAAAAGATTAGCTTAACTTCCAATCATAAATGAATGACATTTTGGAATACCCTTATTGTTATTCAAAGAGGACGGTGTGTTCAAAAGTAGAAATGCTTATAATATGAGCTCGGGCACATAAAGCAGTAGTCATTGCATACTGTACCTTCTGAGTGGAAGGAGTAGCTATGGAGATGCCCATCCCACTTCCTGGTAGGACGGACAGCACTTTGTACTGGGGGAGTTCACAAAGAAAAGAGGGTTATTATCATATGTACCTCCTTATATTGTACAATGAAAGTAATAATTCCTATGTCATGTTACACAATGTGTTTTAGGGTGTACCTTTTGAATGTCAGTGATGTCCACCAGCTTGATAACCTTGTTCTTCTTAGAGGAGCTGGATCTGGAGCTGGAGCTCTCAAAGCACAGGTAACTGAGGGAGAGAAAGAGAGAAACAGTAGCTAGCTGTGAGTGGAAAAGAGGAAGACAAACATGGGCTTCCTGTCAGTAACACATGAGAGGAGGAGGAGGAGGAGGAGGAGGAGGAGGAGGAGGAGGAGGAGGAGGAGGAGGAGGAGGAGGAGGAGGGAGGAGGAGGAGGAGGAGGGAGGAGGTGGAGGAGGAGGGAGATTTTGAGATATTCTCAAGAGGAGGGCTGTCCTACGGGATCCACTGCTGACTCACAGAGACGGGGATTTGTTGAAGCTACACCTTCATGAGTATCTTATTATGTTACCATGCAGTCATTGACTAAATGAAAAGGATGCTTCCCTGATATACTGCAAGTCCCCTACTTACTTCTCGGTGACGTAGAGCACTCCATTCCTGATGTAGTCTGTGGGCATCTTCCTGTCTCTGTTTATCAGGCAGCACCTCCAGCCGTTCTCACACACTGTAAACACAGATATTTATGACATGTGATTTTAAAATCATGCTTACGAAATATGTTCTGTGCGTCTCCATGTCTTTAGCCCTCATCACAGCCAACACATGCGTAGCAGTGCAATGGAAAGACGAACCTCCACCTCCATTTGCTAGAAGGACTTGAAGGTGAATTAGCATCGAGTGCACCTAATGAAGAGATGGTGGATAACCTGAAGGAGACACCTGGAGGGATTCAAAAGATCTGCCGTGGTTCTCTAAGATATCTGGAGATACTTTTATATTCAACTTTGGATTGTAAACTAATTTCACGTAAGTCAGATATGTCTGTCTTTTATCGCATAGTCAGTTTTTGTAACAGTTACTTTTCCTTCCCTTTTATCCCACTTTCTCAACTTAAATTGACAAACAAAAGCCGTTATATATTTTTGTTATTTACTTATTCTAAGTAAAGTAGTAGGACCTAGTGGTCCCATCAGCAGCCTAATCTTTTTAAACTGTACAATAACAGCATTAATATCTTGTTAATACTAATACCACACTGTATACATTGTAACACACATGTTAAATATTGCAGTGCAATGTGCATATTTTTACTTTAAACTTTTATATAAATATTTGATTCTATTCCATTTGATCTAGTATTGGACATTTCACTTTAGCTTCTCAGGTTCATAAGTATCTTTATTCTATATTTTGTTATCTTTTTATTGCAAACCCTTGTATTTATTTATTTATAACAGTCACAAAACCCACATTTCCTGGATTTATCCTAGAATAAATAAAGTATTCTACTGATGGAAAAAATGTAATGTTTTTAAAAAAAAAATAAAAACTGTGTTGAGCAAAATGAAATGCAGAGCTGTGAATAAATGGAACGCCCAAATGAAAAACAGGCACATGTTTATTTGGTTGTGCAGCGAGACCCCTCACCCGCCAGAGGGCGCTCTGACTCCAGCAGGCTGAAGATCTCGTGGAAGGCTCCCTTCTTGGTGCTGCGGGCGCTCCCCGTGTCCTCCTCCCTGCTCAGCCCGCACGGGATCGTGGCGAGGCTGCTGCGAGAAACCACCGGCTGAATCTGAGGAGAGTGGGAGGAAGAGGAGGAAGAGGAAGGATAGGCGGGAAAGGAGAGGAGAAAAACAAACATAAAATAACAGACAAGATGAAAAATAAAAACACCATGAAGGGGAGACGAAGACGTGGGAGAGGATGAAGAATGATGAAGGGAAAGAGGAAGGACAGGGATATTAAACTCTCCACACATTACTCTACAT